>NC_046976.1:3121154-3176154 GCF_009769545.1 Cyclopterus lumpus | reverse complement strand
GATTTTGAATATGAATATTCGCATAGAATACTATCTTATTCTCAAACAAGTCTAAGTGAACACCTTCATCTTTAGTAGCTGTAGGGAGCTCAGACTACATCCAGGAGACTAGTGCACACGTAAAGACAGAAGATGGTTACTGATGAACTTGTTGCATCTGCAGACAGCTGTGGATTTGATTTCACTGCACACATCCTTACAACTGATCCTGATCTTTACCTGCTGTCGGTCTCAACTTATCCACCATCTTTCATTTTTGTTTTTCTCTCCGTCCATCCAGCGCGGAGTCGGTGAGGCCGCGCACCGACCTGTTCTACCTTCTCCCGGATCGCCGCTGCGTCCCCAACAGCCCCCTGTGGTTCTGCTCCACCCCTCTGGACGACGGCACCATGGAGGCCATGCTCGTACGAATCATGGCCCTCCGAGAGCTGCGGGGTCCAGATGGAGGAGCGGTGGACCGGCAGACGTCAGGTGACGCACTGTTCGTACCTGAGGAGGACGAGGAGGACGAGGAGGAGGAGGAATGACAAAGGACATGTTTTTTTCTTTTTGTTCTTTTTAGAGAAGTGTTAAATTTTGTATACAAAACTCGAAATACAGAAATTATGTCTCAAACCTACAAAAACGTATAATTTGTTGTCTTCTGCAGGTTTAATTAAGATCAGATGTTTAAATGTTTTACTTCTGAAAGCTCACATCCATGTTCTAGGATTAATTTAACTTCTGTAGTTTGAACCATTTCAAACTGTGACCTATCGGTGGGGTTTCACAGGACACTTTGACTTTGTGGCTGAGATCAAACTTGTCTTCAGACTTCTGATGGACTGAATTCATCCTCGCTCTTAAGCGCCATCAAGCCGCTCGTTTCCGTCCCTTCAGCAGCCCTCCTTGATAAGGACGTTCTAGGTTGTTTAACTATACAAAAACGTTCCACTTGCATAAAATGTCAAAGCAAAGCAAGTGCTGTGGCTTCAGTTGTTCTGCTTCCCCTTGTCATCACTCGCTCCACCACATTGTTAACGGCCTTCTGAGCCGTGTTCCAGTGCCGGATGTCTTCAGACTTCACAAGAGAGAAGAGAAGAAAAGGTTTACGTTATAACTGCTGATTTTACTGTTTGTCAAGTCTTTGGTTTGTCTCAGTTCGAGATTTACTAAAAGAAATATTGAAAAGTCATTCTTGTTTTACTTTATTTTGCATATCTCAAAAATGTAAATAAAATAAAAAAGACATTACTATTGTGCTGCATGTTTTATAACACTCACTTTTATTTTTTCGGAAATGCTTTCAGGTTACAAACAATTACACTCTGCATGAGCTTGATTACCAGATCTTCAGACGCACTTCGAACGACTAGTTTGTGCTGGTTTGTCACAAATATGCCCGTGAGTCACACTGCAGAGTTGATCAAACCAACACTTCAGGTCAACAGCTCTGTTTCCCTCCATCGCCGCACAGTCCTCTCCATCAGGATATTCCAAATTGTTTCCTTTCCAGTCGTCTGGCTCATAGGGCTTCCAAAATGCCAGACTGAGATGTTGGGAACAGAAATAACTGGTTTATTTAAAACTAGTAACTTTGATATTGTAAATTGACACAGCAATGGTTTTCACAACATCAAACCTCGGGTCCAGTGGTGAGACGTCTGTCCACAACCATGTCCCCTCCTTCTTCAAGTCCGTCAGTCCGATCCAGAACTTGCCACGAGCATGGTTTCTTCTCAGTTCCCCCTCCAGGTATTCCTCAACAGGGAAAACGCAAACATTTATACGGTCATGAAACAGTTTGAAGAGTCATGGAGTTTTTAAAAATACAATTTACAGGACTAGAGAAGTTTTGTAAGTCTTGGAAATTTGCTTCAAAATCTAAAGCGGTTTCTTTAAATTTGGGATTTACTAAATAGGATTTAAATTGTCCAGTTGCGAAGAGCGTTAAATCTGGATAGAAAAGGTAAATTAGGGAGTGAATTAGAAAATGTCAGTTTTCTTACTATAAACTCACGCAATGCCAGGAAAATGCAGACTAACAATGTGGTCTCTTGGAAAAGTAACGTAAAGACCTGGCTTGAGAAGGACCAGGACCAATGTGGACCAATGTGGACCAATGTGGACCAATGTGGACCAATGTGGACCAATGTGGACCAATGTGGACCAATGTGGACCGAGAAGTAAAACGCTTCACATTTCGACCCGGCAGAGGTAGCGTTAGCTAGCCATGCTAAAGAAGCACCGCGCTGCTGCACGTGCGCAACAGTCAACCGTGAACTCCTCACCGCGCTGACTGACGTCACTCCAGGAACCGTTACCATCGAGTCGCGCCTCCAAGTCACGTGAAGCAAGAAGCCATGTTTGCAGGTCGTACATATGGCCATACAGACAGCTTGTCATTTAGTTGTAATGTACCGTGGTTAGTTTTGGGGTTAATGTCTGGTCGTGGAAATGTATCGTTGAACAAACAGTGTATGTAATGTGTAATTATATTAATATTTAATAATCCTGTATGTGTAACGCCACCTTTCTGTGCTGAGAAGGCCACGTTCACTAATGGATGGAGACCAGGATGTGATGGACACTAATGTGTTGTACCTGCTCCTCTCTGCTGCCTATCCGAACCAGAGTTCCTCCTCGACAGCTACATGCGCGGCTGCTCTCCCCCCAGGTTGACTTGTTGGTGGAGAAATAATAGCACTCTGCTCCATGTTGCTTCCAGCCCTCTTCACACTCTGGACGTGAGTCATCTTGTGAAGAGATCACAGCAAACACACACACACACTTTTTGATCATCATCAGAAGATGCAAATGTACCGTGTTGCATAGTTTTACCTCACAGCATTTCTTTGCTGGGAAAGATGTGGAAATTGCATTGCATTACATTCAGATTACTCACATCTGAATGGAATATGAATAGAGAATAAAACTCTTTCACAGCACGGTCAGTTGAGCCCAAATAGAAATGTAACAGATTAATGTGACACTTTCTTTTATTGTTATGACGTTGCAGCTGATGAAGCTTACCTGTGACTTTGTTTCCCTGTCCTTCAAGCTTATCTGTCAGATTTTGGAGAATTTCTTTATAAGCGGATTAAAAAGAAAAGAAAAAGAACGAAGAAAAGACAAATTATAATTTGTATAACAGGAGCCCTGTTTATCAGAAGAAAATCATTTGAAGTTGAACTTAATGATGTTTGTTGATATGGATAGCACCAGGTAAAACTAGGATAAGGGCACCGTTTGAGAACAACGTGTTAAACTAGCAGAACGTCAGGTTCATCACCAACCTGCCCTCAGGTCGCCTGATGAAGCTCACCTCTGAGATTTCTCCCGAGAGCATCAACCTCATCTGTCAGTTTTTGGAGATGTCCCATGGTTTTATAAGCTGATTAAAACAAAGGAGAAAGAAGGTATAGCTTGTATAAAAGGAGTCTGTTTGTCAGGAGAAAATCAATCCCAAGATCAACTCTGTGATGTGTATTGATATGGAGAGCTCCAGGTGCAAAATAGGATTGCAAAAAAATTATGAACAGAACGTCAGAGTCACTTCTTTTCTAGCTTTCAAGGATACAACCTGAGCTGCGGTCGCCTGAAAGCCTCCAGTTCTGCCCCTCTAAAAAGCCATTGTATTGTTCCAGTCTAAACGTGTACAAACTCACAGGTCAGGCCTAGAGCGATGACAGCCGCTGCCACGAGGACGCCGAGGAGTACGAAGGCCGCTCTCTCCGGCGTGACTTTGGATCGGCTGTTTGATGCCAGTAGTTGTTGAGCAGGAGGGGTATGCACTGGAGGAACCGGGTACAGTACACCCAGTACAACATGTTGGTTTCTGTCATTTAGGCACTTATATTTTGCAAATGAAACAATGTATTGACCGAGTTAATGAGTTAAGTTTTTTTTAATAATTATATATTGTATTGTTGACTTCACATAATAAGGATATATTCACAACTAAATATATTTAAATTGAAAAGAAAAATGGGAATAAAAAAAGGGAATAAAAACAGCAAGGGGAGCTCCATTTAGGTAAGAAATAACAATGGAACAATAGTTATGATATATACACATACACACAAGATGATGTCATCACAGACAAACTTCACTTCCACAACGTGAAGAGAGACAAACAGGAAACATGGAGCTCGACATAATGTGACTCCTCTTCGTGGTCATTTCCACGTCACCACGTCACGCCGTCACCACGTCACCCCGTCATCACGTCACCCCGTCACCACGTCACCCTGTCACCACGTCACCACGTCACCACGTCACCCCGTCACCCCGTCACCCCGTCACCCCGTCACCACGTCACCCCGTCACCACGTCACCACGTCACCCTGTCACCACGTCACCACGTCACCCCGTCACCCCGTCACCACGTCACCCCGTCACCACGTCACCACGTCACCCTGTCACCCCGTCACCACGTCACCACGTCACCACGTCACCACGTCACCACGTCACCCCGTCACCACGTCACCCCGTCACCACGTCACCACGTCACCCCGTCACCACGTCACCACGTCACCCTGTCACCCCGTCACCACGTCACCCCATCACCACGTCACCACGTCACCACGTCACCAGGTCACCACGTCACCACGTCACCCCGTCACCCCGTCACCACGTCACCACGTCACCCTGTCACCACGTCACCACGTCACCACGTCACCACGTCACCACGTCACCACGTCACCACGTCACCAGGTCACCACGTCACCACGTCACCACGTCACCACGTCACCCCGTCACCACGTCACCACGTCACCACGTCACCACGTCACCACGTCACCCTGTCACCCCGTCACCACGTCACCACGTCACCACGTCACCAGGTCACCCCGTCACCACGTCACCCCGTCACCACGTCACCACGTCCTCGCTCCACTTGAGATGGTGTGTCTCTTTCTTTGCAGTTCAGTGACAAAACAGGAAAAAGCGTATTGGTAAAGACGTGTTGTCACACTTAAGTTTGTTCAGTGCTTGTATGGAATTTTCCATTTATTGTATCTCAAATGAAATCATTTATATCCGTGGTAAAGTTAATGTGTATGTTTTAAAGATCCTCCCACATAGAACATATTCTCCTAATATTACTGTATATTATATAAGTACAAATATTGAATGTGGTTTCAAAGCTCAAAGTTACATGAGGATGCAGCATTTCAAAGGAAGAATACACATTTAGTCATGAACTAAAAGATTTTTTATCACTACTGCATTTTTTTTATTCACGTAAGATTGTTCTAATTAATCAAGTTTTTATTTTTCTACTTTTAATACAGTTTTTTATTTCCACGAGCAAGCACTCGCAGAGCTCTGTATGCTTGAAGAATACACGTTTTCATTCTGACAAAAATATGGTCATAAAATCAGTTTTTCATTTTACCCACCAGGAAGCTCTGAGGGTGGCTCAGTGCTCAAGATCCTGACTTCCGAGGTCGCCGGTGAGGAAGCCATCCCTGCAACACAATGAGCCGCGTGCTGACTTTTGATTAAAGATCACACATTCATATTCCACTTCAACTCTGTCAATGAAAAGGAACAGGTAGAGGTGTTTCTGAGAAAACTCTGGTCGCACTCTTCTAAATAAGAGGGATGTAAATGCTACCACTTGACAGACAGACGGACAGATTCTCACTATCAGTGTTTCCCCTCCGACGTGTGAACTTGACTTCAGAGTACAAGACATCATCCTCAGACATGTTACCGCTGTGATCACCAGTGACTGAGAAGGTGTAACGGGGAAGTCGGGGTTTGATCTGCTGCTTTTTCTGTTTTGTTTGAGGATTTCAAAGAGGAAGTGTTGTAACTGTTGGCTGAAAGATTTGTTTTAGTAGAAAATGGTTCAAACAAAATGACAGAAAAAGGAAAGAGATTCTAGAAACTCCTATCATTACTGAATGATTTGTCACCATTAAAGTGGAAATGATAACAATAACAATACAAGTTAGCCATATGAAGACGTATGTAGTAATACTAAACATACCATCCTACATAGTTGTTAAAGTCAACAAATGTTTTGCAGGGGGGAAATTATTGTCGGAGATTTTAATATTCATGTGGATATTGACAATGATTGCCTTAGTACTGCATTTATCTCATTGTTGGACTCGATAGGCTTCTGTCAGAAAGTACAGAAACCCACTCACTGCTTTGGCCACACCCTCGACCTTGTTCTTGCATATGGCATTGTATGCCCTGGTGTATATTTGGATAGCTTTTCTCCTATTAACCTAGACCAATTGTCTTCAACGGTTTCTACTTCTAAACCGTCTACCTGTCTCTAGGACCCCATCCCAACGAGGCTGCTTAAAGACGTGTTGCCTTTAATTGGCACCTCTCTGCTGGATATTGTTAATGTGTACTTTGCTAACAGGCCATGTACCACATTCCTTCAAAGTAGCTGTAATTAAACCTCTCCTGAAGAAGCCCACTCTTAATCCAGAGGTGTTGGCTAACTACAGACCGATCTCTAACCTTCCCTTCCTCTCTAAGATCCTTGAGAAAGTAGTCGCAAATCAGTTGGGCGACTTCCTACATCAGAATAGTTTATTTGAGGAGTTTCAGTCAGGATTTAGAAAACACCACAGCACAGAGACAGCACTGGTGAAAATTACAAATGACCTCCTAATTGCATCAGATAAAGGACTCATCTCCGTACTGGTATTATTAGACCTTAGTGCTGCGTTCGACACCATTGATCATGACATCCTATTACAGAGACTGGATCAGTCGATTGGCATTTCAGGTGCCGCACTAAGTTGGTTTAAATCCTATTTATCAGATCGATCTCAATTTGTATTTGTAAACGATGAAGCCTCAATGACCACCAACGTTAATCACGGAGTTCCACAAGGTTCTGTGCTTGGACCAATTTTATTTACCTTATATATGCTTCCTTTGGGCAATATTATCAGGAAACACTCCATAAACTTCCATTGCTATGCAGACGATACTCAATTATATCTATCGATCAAACCAGAGGAGACCTACCAGCTCGCTAAAATTCAAGAATGTCTTAAAGACATAAAAACATGGATGACCTGCAACTTCCTGATGTTAAACTCAGACAAAACTGAAGTTATTTTACTGGGCCCTGAACACCTCAGAGATCAATTATCTGGTGATGTGGTTTCTGTAGATGGCATTTCCCTGGCATCCAACACCACTTTAAAGAATCTCGGAGTTAACTTTGACCGAGACTTGTCCTTTAACTCCCACGTTAAGCAAATCTCAAGGATTGCATTTTTTCATCTACGTAACATTTCAAAAATCAGGCATATCTTGTCTCAAAAAGATGCAGAAAAGCTGGTTCACGTGTTTGTTACTTCCAGACTAGATTACTGCAACTCCTTATTATCAGGCTGCTCTAATAAGTCTCTTAAATCCCTCCAGTTGATCCAGAATGCTGCAGCTCGTGTACTCACAAAAACTAAGAAAAGAGATCACATGACTCCTGTATTAGCTGCTCTGCACTGGCTCCCTGTAAAATCAAGAATCACATTTAAAATTCTTCTCCTCACCTACAAAGCCTTGATTGGTGATGCACCATCATATCTTAAGGAGCTTGTAGTACCATATTGCCCCACTAGAGAGCTGCGCTCACTAAATGAGGGGCTACTTGTGGTTCCTAGAGTCCTAAAAAGTAGGATGGGAGCCAGAGCCTTCAGTTATCAAGCTCCTCTTTTATGGAACCAGCTTCCACTTTCAGTCCGGGAGGCAGACACAGTCACCTCATTCAAGAATAGACTTAAGACTTTCCTGTTTAATAGTGCTTATGGTTAGGGCTGAATCAGGTTTGCCCTGGTCGAGCCCCTTGATATGCTGCTATAGGCTTATAGGCTGCTGGGGGATGTTTTAGGATACACTGAGCACCTATCTCATCTTCTCTCTCTCCTTATGGATGAATTTACATCTCTCCATTGCACCTTATTAACTCTGCTTCCTCCCCGGAGTCGTTGTGACTTCACGTCTCATAGGGTCCATTGGACCTGGAGGTGTCTGATGCCTGGTGAGCCGGCCTCCCGCGTTGGCCCTGCTGATGCGCCCCGCCCCCCCCTCTCTACCTCCTTCTGTTTCATGGATTGGAGTTCCATTCATACATTGTCATATTCATGTAATGTGTTTATGTAACTTTGTAAATGCTGTTCATTCTGTACACATGACATATATTGCATCTGTTCATCCGGGGAGAGGGATCCTCCTCTGTTGCTCTCCTGAAGGTTTCTTCCCTTTTTTCCCTGTCAAAGGTTATTTTTGGGGAGTTTTTCCTGATCCGATGTGAGGTCAAAGGTCAGGGATGTCGTATGTGTACAGATTGTAAAGCCCTCTGAGGCAAATTTGTAATTTGTGATATTGGGCTATACAAAATAAACTGAATTGAAATCGAATTGAATTGAAATGATTGTATAATGTAATATAATAGCAATGTTTCGTTTTTATAAAATATCAATAATTTTGCCAATAAATATTTAACTCAAATACTATTTCCAACATCAATAATAAACTTTCCAGCGCTTGTCATCATAGTTCTCAATAGTTGAACCGTGAATAAGAATTTGATTCATATTGCCAATATGTCCTTTCGGATATTACACAACGCAGCGTCACCCAGATGACATCCAATCAACGCGTAGAATTTGTGACAGAGCAGTTGGGCGGCCAATCGAAACGCCGTATCTTCTAGTAGGGGCGGGGTTTAACCCTCGGAACAGAAAAAAGAGACGGAGGCGTTTTCTTTTCTGTCTGAACTTGGCTAAAGTGTCACCAGGACGATACGGACAGACTTCACTAAAGTTTCTGCCGTGGTGGTCTCCTGGTCTCGACATGGCCCCCAGCGCGCAACTGAAGGAGGCGATAGCCGATGTGCAGGAGGGGATCCGTGCCATCCTGCTCGGACCACCCGGAGCCGGTAAAGGGACTCAGGTGAGAGGGGGGCTCATGGAGCTAGCGGTTAGCCGTTAGCGCATGGCCGGAGAGGTACAGTGCTAGCTAATGCTAACCTCACCACCGGCTCTAGGTGACCTGGTTCCGGTTGGGACTGTTAAGGTGGGTTTGTTATGCGTGTCAGTTTCATAATGAAGTTAACAACCGCGTTAGTCTTCGAGACACTTAATATAGATAAGTAATATGCCTGTTCAGTCTGAAATGAGCTACTTTAAAACACCGGTGTCAAAAGTGACCCTTTGACACCTCCTGTCGTTTATTTTATTTCTGTACCACCTGTCGTTGCGTTATACACTGCAGAATTAAAGGTCAATTAAGGGGAAACATCTACAGGTTACTTTCGTTATTGTTTCTCGTCAATCAATAACTTGTTATAATCGGTCCATGAAACATTTTATCCTCAGCCTGTCAACTACTTCTGCTCCACGATATATTTGTGCTAAATGGAAAAGTACTCCTTAGTTTCAGCTCCTGGTTCTATTGCGTGTTGCTTGCGTCGATATGATGCGTGCTGTGTTGCAGGTGTGAAGGTATGCAACAGATTTAAGTTGCTATATTGAACTTGTGTTCAGAGAGAACATTTTAAGGTGTGTCCTCTTAATCCACAATCTGTGCTCTAACTCGTCCTCATCTTATTAGCTTGTATGAAGTGGGAAACTAAGCTTCCACCTCGTTAGTAGAGAGGAGGTGTTCCTTCCTAATAATAAGATGCATACATGACAACTGGACAAACCAGAGAGGTGGCTTCTTCTGACTCGCTGTAAATCTCTGCTAATTGTCTCGCAGCCAAAATACTCAAAGTGGTTCTGATGCCCAACACCGCAGGTGGTTGTCTCTGACGGAACAGCTTCGTCCGTCTGGTTGGTGGTGATGATGTGACTCTTTTGATGATAAAAGAATCCCTCTCCTCCTCCCCTGCAGGCCCCTCGGCTAGCAGAGCAGTACTGTGTTTGCCATCTGGCCACCGGAGACATGTTGAGGGCCATGGTGGCCTCTGGCTCGGAGCTCGGAAAGAAGCTCAAGAAGACCATGGATGCCGGCAAGCTGGTAACGCTCGCGCTCATCTGCTTCTCACGATCTCTGTGTGTATTTTTCTTTCTGTGCCCTTTTAGCCCTTGTGGAGTCTGCGCGTTGACATTCCAGCGCTTCATGTTCAGTCCCACACGACTTCACGTCTCATGCTTTGTTTGTCCTCAGTGAGATTTACAGCTGAAGATGGCTTAAACACAAACAGGCGGTGCAACAAGTGTTAGACGGCAGACCAGTTTTTCCTGAGAAAAATGCATTCCTTTTTAAGTTGGAGCTCGGCCGTATATGGAACAAAGTAACACTTGTCTGTAAAAAGCAGTATCTACTTATGCAGGAATAAATACACAGGGGGCAACTCTGGTTGTATAGAAGTCTATCAGAAAATGACTCTACTTCCCTCTTGATGTATTCCCTCAGTAAACATGAGTTTATGGTCTCAATCTCTAGTTTTAAGTCTTCAATACAGCATGATGTTCATTCAATAAAATGATCTTTTGTTCATTTGCAGGTCAGTGACGAGATGGTCGTGGAGCTCATAGAGAAGAACCTGGACACGCCGCCCTGCAGGAAGGGCTTCCTGTTGGACGGATTCCCTCGCACAGTCAAACAAGCAGAGATGGTTAGTTGGTTTCATTTGATGCCTTTCTGCTGTTATGCGAATCAAAACTGTGCAGCAGTGCATGAATACCTTGTAGATCAAAATAAAAACTTAAAGGAAAGCTTTTTGGAAAAAATACATGTTTTGTTTAATGCCAGAAGAACAAATGGGAAATCACTGCACTCTGAGAGAAATAGTTCCAGCATGTAAAACCACAACCTGCTTTTACATTTGGTCTTGTGTGCACATTTAACAAACCAGATAAATATACCCTGTCGGGTGAATTTTCGACCGAGCGGGCTAGCTGGCAGCAATACGTCTTTTCATACATTTTATAATTTAACATTTCAAATGGGTGTCTTTTATTATTCGTCATAATATTGTTAAAAGAGAGAGAGAGAGCCTGGTAATGAACGATGGATATCAGTCATGTCGTATGTGTCATTCCCACGTTTGTCCGTTGCAGCTGGACGACTTGTTGGACAAGAGACACGAGAACCTGGAATCGGTGATCGAGTTCGCCGTCGATGACTCTCTGTTGGTCCGCAGGATCTGTGGCAGGTAGGAGCCGGCCTGGGAGGGAAGGAATTGTCCAAGAGAGGATCCAATTCGTTTTTTATTTGCCGGGCACAACAGTAGTTTGAGTTCCCCGAGGATGCCGCGGCTCCTTTTAGGCTGAGAAGCAGCTGGTTGATTGTTTCGTGTGAACAGAAGAGTCGATGAGGTGATGCCTTAGAGAAGTAACCCGGGAAGGTGCCCTGAGGGGGTTCGAGAGCTTGTGATGAATGTGATTTTTATGTTTATTTAATATTTCTGCCACAAAGTCACACCAGCGTTCATAAAAGCAAAATTCAAGCACAAAATCTAATTCAAAGGCCATGCCACAATCAGTAAATTCATGACATTGACCAATTTCAATCTCTTTTTGCGTTGACCTTTTTTTGAAGGAACGGAAACAAATGTTGTTTGACTGCAATGCTCTAGCTCCATTACTGCAGTGGAGATGTTTGGGTGGGACAGATGTGTTCAGTCCTTCACGTGTCAGCGCTTTTAGAAGCCGTGTGTTGTGAAATAATTTCTTAATGTTTGTTAGACTGAGTAAAAAGCAGTTTTCAAAGAGGCATCTTTTTGTCCGCGGGGGTCCTTTTGTGAGGACGAGGAGGCGGCCGCCTGCTGCCTTTACCCACCCAAGAATGCTGAGGGTTTGTTGTGGGATTTGAAAAGGCCAGTTAAGTAGTGAGTCACTGTGGCCGTCCAACCTTCGCCTGTCCTCTGCGCTCACTCTTGATTTCTTCTCCGTCCTTGTCCTGTTCCCCGACTCCCTCCTTTTCTGTGTTTTCTCAGACTAATTCATCAGCCGAGTGGCCGCTCCTATCACGAGGAGTTCAACCCCCCCAAAGAGCCCATGAAGGATGACGTAAGTAGTTTCATGATCAGCCCACTTAGAAACCACTTTTGGCTCAAGTGAAGGCTGTAAACTGGTGACAATCAGCCAACTTCAGACTGAAGTGCTTTTGATGCAATCTGAATGTATAAAATGTTTACTCTTCATTTAATACGTTGAGGTTTTTCTGTTTTAAAAAGTCCTTCATTCATTTTATTTAATTGGCAAAGACCACAAAGGAGTCAAGAGAAGATGTGTTTTTCCTTATTTTGGACATAAGAGAAAGTGAGAGAAACAGTAAAGCGAGAGGGGGGATGGCATGCACCACGGGGTCCTGGGCCGGACTTGAACCGGCGCTGCTTAACGGTACACTCCACCCAGTCAGCTGCCGGGGCGCCCGGGACTAAAGGTTTTTATCAGGTGATGACACACCAGATTTAAACCTCATCGGGATCTCTTGGGGTAACAGGAGGCGTCGTTGTCGTGGCTGACTGGATGCGACTGATTGAATATGGATCTGTCGCGTCTGGCCGATTGGACAGGTTTCACCGTCGGCCTGTTTTCTTACACTCTTTCCCTCCTAAGTGTTTTCTCTGCTCTTCCCCTCAGCTGACCGGCGAGCCGCTCATCCGGCGCAGCGACGACAACGAGAAGACGCTGCACTCTCGACTGGAGGCCTACCACCGGCAGACGGTCCCTCTGGTCAAATACTACAGTGCCAGGGGCCTGCACACGGCCATCAACGCCGCCCAGAGCCCGAACGTCGTCTTTGCCTCCATCGTGGCCGCCTTCTCCGTCGCCACGGAAATCCCCGCCCGAGCCGTCGCCTGTAAAGACCAAGTGTTCTTCATTTAGAAGTGTTTCCCCCCCACCCCCATCTTCCCCTTGCCCCTCCAATGGGCTCTTTTTTTTCCTTTTTCCTCTTCAAGGGTGGAGGTTACACAAGTTGATCGAGTGTCACAGTGGCAACAAAATGTAACTTTGCGAGGTGTAAACACGGAAGATGGAGGCTCAGGGTGACATCAGCAGTTCAAGAAATTGACTGTTCCACCAGCGTGATCCCTGTTGTAGAAACGCAACAGATTTTAAGTTGTTTTTGTTGCTCTTCATAACAGAATCAAGTCTTGAAGAGAACCGCGTAGACACAAAACAAGCTTGGCGCCCCATCAATGCTTTTATTTCAACGTACAAATGAGATCCAGTGTTTTGACATTTAGCAGATCAGACAGTCACATTTCTAGAGATGCTGTTGCATATTGTTAGCCTTTGCTGGACTGGTTTGCTCTCGTTTAATCGATGACTTTGCCCCTTTCTCTCTCTGAGTCTCTCATTCTCTTCCATTCAGCTACGTGTCCTACTCTTTGAATTCCCTTGAAGCTAGAAATACATTAGAAGCATCAGGCTGGCAGGTTGGACAATGCACGTCTTTTTTAGCTCAAATCTGTGGCACTGAGAGAAAAAGCTGTTTTGTTTTCGAGTGTCATAAAACTGTAATGTCCCTTTTTAACTGTTTGTAAAGAACACGATGCATGGTAGTATTTCCTGAGAAGTTGGCTAAAGCCAAGACAGGACGGAGGAAACGCCACTTAATGAAACCTAAAATCCAACATTTGTAGCTTGGCTAATGGTTAATTATTAAAGAATATGTAATGGTAATCCAGTTATGGTTCATGCAGGATCAGAGTTCTCAAACTGGGAGGCCTGCAGGTTGTGACGTAGCTCATGGAGGCATTCATACACGTGTTATTGATGCAATTTGTGTTACAACTGATGATCCACGCTATTTAGAGTCGGCGTGGCTTACACTTTGAGAAGATCATTATCCATCATGCCCAGTGCAAAGGGAAGTCCATAAAACCACGATGAGATCATAGAAACAAAATCTGCTCCTTTTTTACTCCAGAACTCTCTTTAAGAATAAGTCCTTCAGTATGAAAGTGATCCAGTGATGTTTGTCCGTACACCCCGCGGCACATTGTAACCAGGACCTGCTAACTGCTAATTCGGCTTACTTTTGATCGTGCCGGACCACAGTGTCAGACTTTAAAAACCTTTTCAACTTTTGTGACTCGCATAAGAAAGTCTCTCTCCGTTTCGATCGAGGAGTCAGTCACTGTGTCCACTGGAGCCTCACCCGCCTCTCACACATGGACATGCCTCCATCTTTTTTCTTCGTCCCGCAGTATAAGCTACCTCCTCTTCCTCATACCGCTCTCCCTCTCTCTGACTCCATGAATGACCTTCTTTTTTTTTTGTACGTTTGAGGGGCTGTTCTGGCTGAAAATGAACTCTGCGTTTTGATTGTAACGGCTGATTGTCAAATCGATATGCGCTCCACCGTGAAACCGAAGTAGCTGAATCTTCCCCGTGGACCTGGTTTAACAAAGGTTTACAAAGTTGTGGATGCGACATGCTGCTGTCACTTTCCTCCTAGTCGTGCATGTGACTTTCTGAGAAGCTACGTTTGTTACGCAAACGCGTTTCTCCTTTTGAGTCGATGCTTTTGTTCCTGCTGCTCCCAAGGGTGTCTCCTTTACCTTTTTGTCCCATAGGTGTTGACTCTACAGTACTAGTTACTGTAGTTGTGTGGGGAAGAAGTACAGAAGTAGTGATTTTATTTTATTTTATTTTTTCTCCCCTCCTGTGATAACTGACATTTTGGAAACTGCCTCTGAACTCTTGAGTATTCACCCTTGAATCGTCTCACCCTCCTTGACCTATTTGCTTCCCTGCTCTGTATTCACCTGGTGTTGGTTTTCAGTGGAAACTTCTTGCATGCACGCCGTGTCACTTGCACCTTGCCCTTGATTACTAATGTGTTTGTATTCTCTCCGGGGTTGTTGATGGAAAACAATAGCAGATGTTCAGGGAGGCCCATTAGATCAGATTTCACTCCTATACAGCTCAACAAGACAATTTCATGCCAAATGTTCCTCTTTTTTAATATTTTTTTTTAATATATTATATCCTGTGCTCACTGATTTCTTTGTTTCTTTTGTATTTATTGCTCAGTGAATGTATGGATTTAGACACCTGAGGGAAAACCTTGCCGTTGGTTTTGTTCACCCTTAAATGAACATTTGAAATGGAGCGTGTTGCTCTCGCCGAAAAAATAATGTTTAGTCATGTTTCATTTTCTCTGTAATTCACCCACAACTTGTCTTCTCCCTTTCTCTTCCAGCTGGTTGAATGCTGAGCTGCCCCGAGGCGAAGGATTGGATTTGGCATAAGATCTTGGGTGGGTGGACAGACGAAGGGGGTGGGGGGCTTCAGACAATGTAGGGAGTCCTTAGACTTGGAAGTTGCTGTGGGGCTTGTGTTGCTCCTTCGAATAAATCATGCGTTCCTACAGTACAATCATCCCATTTTGTGCAGCTTTCATTTCTTTTTTGTTTTGAGGTAAGTCTTAATATACCTGTTGGATTTTCTCGTTTTAGTCAAAAAATGACTCCAGGATGGCTGATGTTGCCCCGGTAAAGAAAGACATGTTATTTGTGGCCCTCAACCAGATGAATCCAGCCTGTGTGGAAGATTTTTAAAAAGGCATTAAAACGATAAACACGAAGCGACATGAAAAGACGAGAAAACCCAAATGAAACAAAATGGGAGAAAAATAATAATTTTGGTGTCGTATACTGGAGAAAAAAAACCCACTAATCACAGCAGATGAGAGCCAAAGTCGAACATCTAACACTGTTAAATAATAGTCCGTTTTAGATTTTATAGTCAAAGATAAATGTATCCAATGGCTTTAAAATCAACATGACTACTATTCATTTATTTTACTGCATGACTAAATTCAGTAGTTACATTTTGAAGTGCACTGTTAACGTGTTGTAAAATAACCCGAACAGTGTCTCAATTAGAGATGAAGTGTGAGATTTTAGAATTACATTAATTTACAGTAAAATAAATGTGTTTTGTTAATTATATAATTTCATTTCTGTTAAAAAAAAGTAATTTATAATGTAACTAAAGCTGTTAAATAAGAAGTTCCCTCTGAAATCTTGTGACCAGAGCATAAAATGAAATACTCAAGTAAAATGCAAGTACCTCAAACCTGTACTTCGTACTGTACTTTAGTAAATCAGTAGTTGACATGATAGCAGACTAATACGATAAGAGCTATCCCAGTTATATTGTGAGTGAGTGATGAAACACAATGGCTACCTGGAGGCCAACACAATGCCCTTTGTTTCCTTCACTGCCAAAACAAAACACTTCCCACTTGGTTTCCTTTTGTCTCCGGGTTCCCATAAACGCGTCTTGGTTTATTTTTGGGGGTTTTAAATCGTAAACGCCAGCTGAAGTTCCTGAGGGGCGGTGACGTCACGGGGTGGGGTTTCCGTATTGTGGACGTAGCGTCACCGACCGGGGCTTTCCTCCATAGAGAGCGAGAGAGAGCGAGAGAGAGCGAGAGAGAGCGAGCTGCGGAGATTTAACTTTGAGTTTCTGCGTTGCGCAAGAACGAGAAAAGGCTGCGGTGACCTGCAGGAGCTTCCCTGAGCGCGAGAGCGAAGGTCCGTTTCTACTTCCATCTTCCCCGAGAGGAGCCGTCGAGGAGAGCCGGTGCTGAGCGGTAAGTGGCCCGGCAGCGAACGCGCCGCGTGAGCCGTACGTCTAACGGGAGGAGCTCTCCCGCTTTCTATCGAGCAGTTGGGTTAAAACGAGCGAGGCTTCCGCTTCAAGCCTCTCGGTGTTATTAACGAGCATGACGGTCACATCCTCCGTGTCAGTCAGGAGGGTCGAGTCGGACCAGAACCACCCGAACTGTCATCAGCAGTCTCTCCGTGTTACGGGAGGAAACGACCCAGTGTCCGGTCTCAGAGCCGCCGCATCACCCTAAACTCTAAAAACAAAATGTCTTCAGTTTCAGCAGCCTATCCAGCCATTGTCCGAGTCATCCAGGATGTCTCGGAGTTGAAGTCTTTCCCCCTTTCACAGAAGGCTCCCCTTCTGCTCTGCCACTCCCTGGTCCCTTTGGGCTGAGGACATGCTGTCTGTCCCCGTGGAGAAGGACAACACACACACACACACACACACACACACACACACACGTACATGAGCTCAGAGCAGAAGGAGATCCTCTGAGACATGAGCTCCTCTCAGGAATGTTATGGGACTATTTTGTGGGTTGGTTTCTGATTGGAGACAGATGTCTTTATTTTTATCATGATGCTTCTCAGGGTGTAAAAGGTGTGGTGATATTCTCCAGCATCGTAATGTCTTTGGGTTGGAGAAATACTAACTGAATGCTGAAGGTGCTGATGAACAACAAGCTAAAACAGGTTGTACTCTTCCAGGCTGTAAATACATCCCAGTTGGGAGTTGTTCTGTCTTCATGATGTTTGGATATGGTGGATTTGGTCAGATGTATTTCTAAGAGAACAAGCAGAACTGAGGCAAACGGCAAGTAACGTTTATTAATGTCTGTTAGGGAAATGAGCTGCGCTCGGACCCATCTTTAAAAGGAAGGGCACATGTTATTACATGAACATCTCTCCAGAAGTTGTTCTGAAAGTAAACGCCACCCAGCTGCTGCTCCCTTTGAGCTAGAACCAATAGTAATAGTATTATATCTTATCGATAAACAGTCTAAACAGCCATTGTTAATGTCAACTGTACTTATCCCACTCGGACCAGTCAAAATGTCTGCTGTGGAAAAGGTCTCAATGTTCTAATTGTTGGCATCGCTCGGAGAACTACATTATTGATTAGAACATATTAATAACACTAAAGAGTTGTTTGCCGGTCTGGTTTGAGAGCGGTACTCTAAACTAACCTCAAACCCTGGGATGTCTTTATCGACACCTTGTTTCCTCTTTATCAACTGAAACTGGGCAAAGAAAACCAAACGATAATGCTTCCAGACAGGTGCAGCTCCTCTGGACAGGGTAGTTTAAATATAAGGGCCTGACCCTGCATAACCTTTGGAATATGAAATCCCTCTTACGATTGTAGCCAAACAAAAGCACGATATATCCTTTAGTTGGAAGGTGACCCTGAACCAGATGCCATTGGGGGGGAGAAAACATCATATTTCTGTGTTAACGGATGTAAGATCAAATCACCTTGGCCGATGTCGACAGCAGTTCCTCTCGCTCTCGTCACTTGGGTCTGACCGTTGCCTCATCCAGAGGAGGTTTGTCTGTCATTGTGGGCTTCAGGTGAAGACGTACGACTTGCAAGTGCATCTTTCACTGTTTTTGTGACACCATCCAAACAATTATTAGATTAAAAGAAAAACTGTGAATTTTGCAGCCAATGGGGCAAAGTAACTTTTTCCTTAACTGTTTGCAACCCTACAGTTAAGTACGGAAGTAGTGGCAGTAGTAGTACTAGTGGTAGTCGTAGTAGTACTAGTAGTACTAGTGGTAGTCGTCATCGTAGGAGTCGTAGTAGTACTAGTGGTACTAGTGGTAGTCGTCATCGTAGGAGTCGTAGTAGTAGTAGTAGTAGTACTAGTGGTACTAGTGGTAGTCGTCATCGTAGGAGTCGTAGTAGTACTAGTGGTAGTCGTCATCGTAGGAGTCGTAGTAGTACTAGTAGTACTAGTGGTAGTCGTAGTAGTAGTAGTAGTCGTAGTAGTACTAGTGGTAGTCGTCATCGTAGGAGTAGTAGTAGTCGTAGTAGTACTAGTGGTACTAGTGGTAGTCGTCATCGTAGGAGTCGTAGTAGTACTAGTGGTAGTAGTACTAGTGGTAGTCGTCGTCGTAGTAGTACTAGTGGTAGTCGTCATCGTAGGAGTCGTAGTAGTACTAGTAGTACTAGTGGTAGTCGTAGTAGTAGTAGTAGTCGTAGTAGTACTAGTGGTAGTCGTCATCGTAGGAGTAGTAGTAGTCGTAGTAGTACTAGTGGTACTAGTGGTAGTCGTCATCGTAGGAGTCGTAGTAGTACTAGTGGTAGTAGTACTAGTGGTAGTCGTCGTCGTAGTAGTACTAGTGGTAGTCGTCATCGTAGGAGTCGTAGTAGTACTAGTAGTACTAGTGGTAGTAGTAGTAGTGGTAGTCGTCATCGTAGTAGTTGTAGTAGTACTAGTGGTAGTAGTACTAGTGATAGTCGTCATCGTAGGAGTCGTAGTAGTACTAGTGGTAGTCGTCATCGTAGGAGTCGTAGTAGTACTAGTGGTAGTAGTACTAGTGGTAGTCGTCATCGTAGGAGTCGTAGTAGTACTAGTGGTAGTAGTAGTCGTCATCGTAGTAGTTGTAGTAGTACTAGTAGTACTAGTGGTAGTAGTACTAGTGATAGTCGTCATCGTAGGAGTCGTAGTAGTACTAGTGGTAGTCGTCATCGTAGGAGTCGTAGTAGTACTAGTGGTAGTCGTCATCGTAGGAGTCGTAGTAGTAGTAGTACTAGTGGTAGTCGTCATCGTAGGAGTAGTAGTAGTAGTAGTACTAGTGGTAGTCGTCATCGTAGTAGTAGTGGTGGTAGTAGTAGTAGTAGTACTAGTGGTAGTCGTCATCGTAGGAGTAGTGGTAGTAGTAGTGGTGGTGGTAGTAGTAGTAGTCGTAGTAGTAGTGGTGGTAGTAGTGGTGGTAGTAGTAGTAGTCGTAGTAGTAGTGGTGGTAGTAGTAGTAGTAGTACTAGTGGTAGTCGTCATCGTAGGAGTAGTAGTACTAGTAGTACTAGTGGTAGTCGTCATCGTAGTACTAGTGGTAGTAGTAGTAGTCGTAGTAGTAGTGGTGGTAGTAGTAGTACTAGTGGTAGTGGTAGTAGTAGTAGTCGTAGTAGTAGTGGTGAGCATCAAAGGCCTTCTCAGGTCTTGTTAACATGTTCTGTCATCACAGATGGCTTGGTTTGTATACATTATATTGATTCTATCAGCTTTAAATCTGCATATTTCATTGATAACTAAGAACTAATAGCAACCAATACCATAGTCTCTGTGGGGTTGAGGTTGACGGGGCAGATGCTTCACTGCTTCCTGACTGGTTAGACCTTCAGGCCATATCTGTACCAAAACGCAGGTGTGGTGTTAACGTCAGTGTACCCGAACCTACTTATCGCATGTCTTTCCCAGTGGTGTTCACAAATATGCTTTGGTCGTTTGCAAAAGGGCTCATTTTCCTTCTCTAAACCAACTAACCAATAAGTCAAAAAGAGAGAGAGAGATTAGAAACCCACTAATGGGTCTTTGTCATTAAAGTGGCAATATGGACATTGTCCAACCGTGTGGTCCGTTTCCTCGGAAAATACTGTGCAAACATCAATAGATAAAAACATATTCTCCCACACGCACATTCTGTTATTCAAATTAATTTGACGTTTGCTTTCAGGGCATCAAAGGGAAGCCAACGTTTTATGAGGAGCGGCATTTTGCCAGATGTTTGGATGGATTTTTAGGGAAGAGGATTATGCACACACACACACACAGACGTACACACACACACACACACACACACACAATCTCTCGTGTGAGTGTTGGGCTGGATTCCTGGGAAGAGTTTAGTTGTGTCTCTTCCACAGAACTGCCTTCCTTATCTATAATATCGCTCTCATCACCAACCCGCCCCCTCATGCACACGCCATAATCCAACCTCTTTGCCTACAAAGGAACACCGCACAGCGTTTTGTATGTGGGCGACCCTGCTGTTCCTAAAGTCTTTCTTGTGCCGATGTGTGAAATATTGACTATAAACAATAAGTACTTCATGTTCTGCGTGACAGTAACTTCAGCTCTCCTCTGTTCGGGCTGTTCATTCTTCTTTTGAACAAAAAGGCATTAAGTGTAAACGGCTTCATTCTTTTCATGTTTGTGAGTCCGCAATTACTTTATTTACAAGGGTTGTATGGGCCACATGTGAACATGTATTACACTCAGAACTTATTGAAATAAACTACAACATTGAGTGAATCTCCTTAATATCACCATTCAATATTTTCTGATGATCGATATATATAACTACAGTCAGCAGTCGGTTATCTTAGCTTAACATAAAGACCGGACTGTTTGTATGGATAAAAGAAAGGAGATATAGCGTGTTACTGTTGTAGAGGTGCTTTTAGGTAGATTGTATTACTTTTGGATAGAGCCAACCTGTGGTTTACAGTCTTTGTGCTAAGCTAAGCTAACCGTCTGCTGGCCGAGAGGCACTTCAGCCTAAACTCTGGGGTTGAGTTACTCTTTAAGAATGACTGGAGGAGGGGGGTTTCACTTTCCCTTATTTCCCCCACCCTTCAACGGCACTGCAGTTGGACCAAGCAGGCCTCAGGTCTTCCTGCAAATCTTTGTGTGGAGCCTAGAACTGTGGGACGTTGAAAGAGAGAGGGCGTGGCCTCTGCGAGTGCTTAATTAAACATTCATTCCTAATTTGTGTGGGAGGAGGTGGCGGCGAGGTGACCCGACACACCGAGCATCAACACTTGGTTCTCTCTGTGTGTCATTATAACCCGGTTAATCAGCCATGATATGTAATCTGTGTGACTCAGCCGATCCGTCTGCTCACTGGAAGGAGCCTTGACTTCCTCTGAACCACTTGAACGCTGCGTGAGCGTGTGTTTGCGGGTGTGCACGCGTGTCTTTGTGTGCGTGCGTGCATGTGTGTTTTTTTTTCTTCGAGGACCAAACGTTCCCACAGAGTTCCTCTAAAGTGATGTTGTTTTGCTTGGCCCCTCCTGCGTTTAAGAGAAGGAACATTTAGCCTCTAATAATAATGAGGATGTGCAGTCCTTGCTGGTGAACTATGTGGTCCATTAAAGCCGTAAGCAGCTGCAGGCCGCTAGGGAAGAGGATGCCTAACAACAGAACAACGGCTACGCCACTGTTTTGTTGAGTGCAGCTGAAACAACAAAATCCCCATCAAGAACTCTGCTCCCTGGCTTTCATTAGCTACGCTGGCCATGAAGATGTAGGTCCCTCCGTGGTCTTAACATTTTCAACTAAATATAGATATTGGTTGCACGATATTGTTAAACGCACCGCTTCCCTGTCACTCTAGCATCCTCCTCAGAGCTGTTGAAAGAGCATTTCCAGCAACATTTACGTGAAAGGATATGATCTAACTGCAGAGGTTTGAGGCCTTTTTTCACCCTGAAAACTGCTGTTTGAAGTGTTTCAAACCTTCAGTGTTTTATATGTAATACAGTGGCACTTGCAGTCAATATGCAGAATAATTCATGGTAACTTTACCTGCTTCTGTGCTACGATTACTGCAGTGCTGTAAAATAAGTGGGTGGTTACCTGATAGTTTGGCAGTTGTTGGCATCATATAGTGTGTTGAACTTGTTTTTTATTTTGTAAATCTTTGATCTTCTTGTTGGATTATGTCGGTCATATCGAGGCATCATGATTAAAATGAGACCAGTAGAAAGCTGTGCTTGTATTAAACTTTAAGCTCAAGATTCCGAATATATAAAAGTAGTAATCTGAATACTTCTTCCAGCTGGTAAAACAAGCCATTTTTATTTAGCTAATTAAGCAGCAAATTTGTCTTTTCTTTTTATTTAACATTTTTTATTATTATGGTTTGAAGTTGGTCTGCGATTTCTCTGTCGAAGCATGAGAATTAGACACAACAGGGTCATGGTTTAACTAGCTCATTGCTCCCTAAACACACTCACACACACACACACACACACACACACACACACACACACACACACACACACAATACATTACATTATTAGCTCCTGTGTTGAGTAGGGGACCACCTGTTCCGCTCTCAGATTAGAATGGTTTTAGTCGTCCTTACTACAAACGGACTGAGCCCAGCCGGCTCTCTGTGGATCTGTCTGCTCATGTTAAAACAAAGTCATCAGTCACTTCAGACTGCAGCCTTTTAGCCAAGGCTCTTATCTAAAGTAAGGAAAACGCATTAGAACACTGAGTGCAACAACAGGAACATCCATTTGGCGAAACGTTAGACAGAGATTACTTTTTTTTTTTATTGGTTTTGTGTGACTACAGTAAGCTGTGTTTAAAATCAAAAGGGTTTATGTCGCATTTATGTATAAAATATGTTGCGACACATCGACACGGCAGTGAGAAGGGGAGAAACCGGACCACTTTCCCCGGAATCAACAAAAGCAATAAACAGCAGTGAAGTTCTCAGGAACAGCCGGTCCTCGGGACACTTAATAAATAATGAGTTGGGAAGAATGTGGAGAAACATAATGGTGTGATTATGTGACGTAAAAAGGCTGCAGTGCGTCACTGAAAGTGCTGAAGTACACTATCAAGTAACTGTGCTTATGTACACCTTGTACATTGCTTGAGTAAGTTACACTCCTGACTTCTTGAGATAGGGTAAGGAGCTCGGACATCAGGGGGGAGCTTGGAGTCGAGTCGCTGCTCCTTCGTGTCCAAAGGAGTCAGCTGAGGTGGTTCGGGCATCTAGTCAGGATGCCTCCTGGACGCCTCCCATTAGAGGTTTTCCGGGCACGTCCAACTGGTAGGAGGCCCCGGGGAAGACCGAGGACACGCTGGAGGGATTATATCTCCCGGCTGGCCTTGGAACGCCTCGGGATCCCCCAGAATGAGCTGGAAAGTGCTGCGGGTGAGAGGGAAGCCTGGGTCGGCCTACTGAACCTGCTGCCACCGCGACCCGACCCCGGATAAGCGGCTGATAATGGATGGATGGATGGATTAAATGTTTTCTTTATTCGACATTCAGAGCAATGATATAGCAGCAAAAAACAGTTATGTATGTATCTATGTATGTAGCGCCACCTATGTTATAAGACAGCTTCTTACGGGTTAAGATATCAGTAGTATTAAACCATTGATTTAATATGAATAATTGACATTATAGTTAACAAATTAAACTTACCACAGGGCCCATTTTGTAGCTTTTCGGGCCATATAATAATAATAATAATATATTCACATTTTGACATGTAATATACTTTGACGTTCAAGACAGAAGTACTGTGTATTTAGAAATGCCACCACTGGTCACTCAAGTGAAAAAAAAGAACTCGGATGATAACTGACGTGTCATGGCTGGCAGTGAATCCCCTGTTGCATAACAGCAATCAATTCTGATAACAGCACACCTGTAGCAACCATCTTATTTGTGTGTGCGTGCGTGCGTGCGTGTGTGTGTGTGTGTGTGTGTGTGCGTGCGTGCGTGCGTGTGTGTGTGTGTGTATGTGTATGTGTGTGTCCATTCTTCACTGCGGCCTCTCTAATGTGGATTAACCTGCCAGAGAAACCCACGTAAGCTGAATCACTTCAGTCTTCAGGACACTTATTAAACATATTTATGTTATTTAATAGGAAACTAACGACATGGACTTATTGATTCTTAACATTAGCTTGTGTTGCATTGTCTTAATGCTCAGTTAAGTGATGTGTAAAGTGGTGAATGCATCATTTTAGGTTGGTTTTTTTTCTTGCAATTATTTCTTTAAAGTTATGTTTTAATTAATGGTTCAGCATCCAAACAAATGTACAACTAATCTATTCAAAAACATCTAGATAGTTTAAGATATTAAATAAAGCATTTTAATGTAATTACAGAGTGTTTCTGACTCTTCAGCCAATTACATGACAGCATTGTGTCTCGAGGGCTCATTGTAAAACATGGAAATGTATTTTTCACTCTTCTGGGCGACGAACATAGTATAAATAATAATACGAATGAGTTTGCAAATATATTGTGCACAATTATTTTTTCAAATTAACAAAATATTGGTGGGGACAATTGTGTATTTCCCAACACTTTGGTCGTGATTAATCCCTATGGACCATATGCAAACCTACGCCCTTGAGTCATAATCAAAACCTTTATAACATTCACGAAGGGAGGATAGCAGTTGGACTGCATTAGTTTGCATTAGTTTTATGCTGAGCGTGTGAACACACCGCTTTGTGTGCGCGGGGTGCCAGTTGCAGCATGCAGGTTGGCCTGGCCCTGCTGCACGGAGAGACCCGGGAGGTGCTGAGGCCTAAATTCAGCTTCTAAAACTGAACAGTGTCTGAAAGTTGCTGAGAGAAGATTACCTGCAGAACACACCGGTCTGTCTGCCTGCCTGCCTGTCTGTCTGTCTGTCTGCCTGCCTGCCTGTCTGTCTGTCTGTCTGCCTGCCTGTCTGTCTGTCTGAGGGTGGGTCAAAGATCAAGGATTTCCCAAATGACTTTCCATGCTGGCACAGTTCTAGAGATCTGAGAGCAGGTGTTCTGGGTATCTTTGTCCATTGGTAAGCCCAACAAGAAACCCTCAGTGACCACCATCCATTTCATTTTGAAGACCATCGTAAACGCTGCATTCAAGGCCCCATTTAGCAACTGAAGAGCCCGCGCTGCGCTCCCTCCAAGTAGGGCTCTTTGGCAGCCGTGGTCCTATTCATCTCTTCCTTCTGCCTCAACAGGAAGTGAACTCTGCTTAACTCGCATGGCTTTACTTGAAATCTGATCAAATAACACAATCAAGGAACAGAGAGTATACATCAAAATATATATATATATATATATATTCTAAAATACTTAGTAGTGGAGTAAAAAGTACAAAACACTTTTCACGCTACATTCCACCACAGGAGATATCACACCTTATAAAACCGTGTTTCTGTCCTGAGAACACAGACTGCTGCTGCTTTCATTACAACCTTCATTTCAGTTAATTACACAGATGGCAGGAATAAAAACCAGCAGCGTTCTTTGTCCTGAGCAACAGTTTTAAACTGGGAAAGCTTCAGTCAACAGTTTAATCTTGCAATCGTCATCTTTCTTTGCATTCATGTTGCACGGTGTTATGTACAAACCATCTCACACACACACACACACACACACACACACACACACACACACACACACACACACTCACACACTTATTTCACTATTTCTGTAGAAGCAACCTCTCCAGTGACAGACAGTCTGAAGCTGCAGTCGGCAGAGGTGTGTGTGTGTGTGTGTGTGTGTGTGTGTGTGTGTGTGTGTGTGTGTGTGTGTGTGTGTGTGTGTGTGTGTGTGTGTGTGTGTGTGTGTGTGTGTGTGTGTGTGTGTGTGTGTGTGTGTGTGTGTGTGTGTGTGTGTGTGTGTGTGTGTGTGTGTGTGTGTGTGTGTGTGTGTGTGTGTGTGTGTGTGTGTGTGTGTGCGTGCGTGCTGAATTGAGCAGCAGTGGGGTAGGAGGACAAGTGTGGAACAAAGTGTGTGTGTTGAGCATGTTGATAACAAATCAGGTCCAGATTGTGAAGTTCTCAGGCTGTTCAGACCAGATCTGCCAAAGGATGCCATGATGATCACAGCTCCCTCTGTCGCGCTCTTTCTCTATCTCTCTTTCTTTTTCTCTATCTCTCTTTCTTTTCTCTTCTCTTTCTCTCCTTTCTTTTTCTCTTCTTTCTCTATCTCTATCTCTTCTCTTTCTCTTTCTCTCTTTCTCTATCTCTTCTCTTTATCTTTCTTTCTTTCTTTTTCTCTTTCTCTCTTCTCTTTCTCTATCTCTCTTTCTCTCTTTCTCTCTCCCTCTCTTTCTTTTTGAGAACCATAGCAATCCAATGATAATAATGTACCGACATGATAGCCTTTCACAGACTGATGTTGACCAAATGTTGATTGACATTGTGAGCTGTCCAATCCCAGAGGTACGAGGTTACAGCTTATATCTGCATTAGTTTCTCATCTGGCCTGGACGAGTGTTCCCTGTGGCCCTAATTTGTCATCGTAGTTGAGGTTGACTGTGAATCTGCCACGTCTGTAACTCTTGATTCTGGGATTTGGGGTTGTATTTTTATTTTAATAAATTGTTTTGCATAATTTGTTATTTTCTCCGCGCTTTTCTTCCACCTCTTTTCCCGGTCTAGAAGTATGCAGGCTGCGTTGGCGATTATAAAGAAAAGGTTTGACGTCATTTTGGGTTCAAATTCAGGAGGTTCCTCTCGCTACACAGCATGGAGACCCAAGCAAGAATTCTTTGTAATTATTCTATGAACATAAATTCTACTATATAATGTAATACGACTAATAATATTGTATCTAAATGTTATATAGTGTAATATTTATTCATCAGAGCCTTGACATACCTGGTGGATAATGTCAGTTAGTTGGGTAAAACACAGACTAATCCAAGCCGGTGAGACGGTTACCAACACTTTGGCTCAATGTGGTGTGTTTTTGTACACCTCAGACTTCTAGTCAAACCAGAACAATAAATATGAGACGAGGGAGCAGATGAAGAGATCTGACACGAGATGAAGAAGTAAAATACGTCCTCGGAGAAGAGGGAAATCTTTATCGGCACTCGACAATCTCGCCTCCTCAAAACAAACAGAAGCAAGCGTGTGTGTTGTTGTCACGGGAGACGTCCGAGGCGTTTCTTCATCAGTGTGTTTGGGCAACGGCTTGTTCTCACCAGACGACATCACCGGATTGATTGAAGCTTCGCAGGTTTGATTCCAGTAGCAGGAGGACACACACACACACACACACACACACACACAGACACCTATTTCACTTTTTCTGTGGAAGCAACCTCCCCAGTGACCGACAGTCTGAAGCTGCAGTCAGCAGAGTTGTGTGTGTGCCTGTGTGCGTGTGTGCGTGCAGAGGACTTACAAACTCAGCCTGGTCGGAGGGTACATTTAGGAACTGCAGGCTTCTTCATACACTCGCACACAATTCAGTGGAAGCCCCGTGAAGATGTGACGGCTGCCGTGGCAACCGTTTCCCTGGACGTGTTTGTACAGCATGCAGCTGTGTGCAAAGATGCACGGGAAGTTTTCACCGTTTCCTCGTAACAATGGAAATCCTCCTCCTGTATTGATTGGTGACTCCAGCTCAGAAGTATTTCCCCTCTCTCTTCCGGTAGCGTGCTGGTTCTCAATGCCTCACGTCTGTTAGAAGGCATGGCACACTTTCTATTTGTCTCTTCTGTCTTATTGTCTTCCAAGGCGATGAGATTGTGAGGAAATCGTATATTGAGAGATCCTCGTACACAATTACGTTGTTACTAAACAATTACTAAATTGATAATAACAAGAACATCTGTGACTATTCACTGGTTATTTCATACTCACCATTTATTTATTGGATTGCCAATCATAAGAACAGTAGTATTCTGTTTTTATTCTCCTTATTCTTAAATATTCAAATAGGACTAGAGACCTTGTGATGGGATCAGCCCTGACACCAAGTCAGGCCAGGGCCCTAAAGTAGGGGGGCCAATGTTCCCTTCCGTACTTCCCACCGTGATCCTCTGAAAGTCCTCAGTGGTAATTCTGCTACAGCTGGTGTTGCCATGGCCACCGTTGGTCCTGGTGACACCAGCGGGCGATGTCACAGCTGGTACTAAAGGCCTTTGTTATGACCGGAGATCAGACTCTTTATTTTAGCCTGAAGACGTCTCTCTGTCTGCCGGCTCCCCAGTGATTTGTCAGCTAATCTGTCAATCACCTGAACACACGCATGTCACAATCTCACGCGTGCGCGTGTGTGTGTGCGTGTGTGTGTGTCTGGCCTTCAGAGCTCTAAGTCAGTGGCTCGCTGTTCAGAGACAGAACCAGTAGAGTACGGATCTGTTGCATGGTGTTTGACCTTCGTCTTGTTTCGACTCGGTGGTGCACGTTTCCTCATTCTTTTCAACACAACAAGAATGAAACAAATAAAGGAAAAAAACAGCACTCGCAAGATTCTCACAAAGCAACACAAAACAAATCAAGACATAAGATGCATCATAATAACACACAAGAGCTGTTTAGGCGTCTCACACGCACTCCTTAACATAAGCTCACACAGACTGTAATTCTAGCGAGGACACAGGATGTAATTATACACGTGTGTATACATAATTATTACTTTTCATTTGTAGTGGCGGGTGTGTGCACAGCACAGCCTATATGGAATATGTGTGTGTGTTCATTTGCAGGGTTAAACGTGTTTTCTTTACGTGCCTAAGTGTGTTTTTGTGTCTGTTTTTAGGATTTGGAAGTGTGTTGATTTTTATACACAAAGAATACAACGTGTGCGTTTGTGTCTGTGTGTGTGTGTGTTCACAAGTGCCAGAGTCACAGAGCGTTTTGCTGTTTGCCTCGCTCGTAGTGAGCGTCACCATGGCAACGGCACTAGCAGCACAGTGTGAAGTGGAGGAAGAGCTTTGCGGGGCTCAGTGTGACAGAAAGACACCGAGAGTTTCACATGAACGGTTGGTCGGACTGGTCGATGATGTCACTGTTAACTAAAAACTAAACTAAACTTTATTTATTGTGTTTGGTTTTTTGTGGGTCTACTTAAATGTAAACGGCATCATCAGTTCAGGGTCACAAGATCAGAAAGAGAGAGAGAGAGAGAGAGATGTGTCATACTGAGCATGCTCTTTGTGTGCTAACTTCCTGCTCTCCTCTTCCTGACAGAAAAGACCGGCGTTCAACAGGAGCGGAGAGGAAGACGTGCGGAGGAGCGGCTCTGAACACAGCTGGGGAGAAACAATCCACACAGGAACAATCACAGCATTCAGACGCTCAATCCCTGGAACGGACATTAATCTTTTTGAGGATCACGGTAATGTCTCACCTCGCCGTCTGCCTGGGAGATGAAAGACTTGCCGCTCGTCTTCAACAACCTTTTGAGTTCAGAGTTTGAGTGAAACTCCGGGAGAAGACGGGGATTTTTTTCTTTCTCCCTTTGAACAATCTCTTTCATTTTCTGTTTTGTGCGTCGTCGTCATCTCACTCTGATCTTTTCCTGATATCGTTTGCTTTCTCATAACAGGAAAAGAAGGAGGTGACTAATTTTCTCTGACAGGAGCGAGACTAGTGTTTGTGTTCCAATTTGGCTTTCACCAGGAGACAAGTCCTCCCTTGTGTGTGTGTTACTGAGTGTGTGTTTTGTGTCAGAGTCCCTCTGCGATACATTAACGTGTCTCAGGGAGACAATAACCGGCCCTGTGTGTGTCTCTTCTGGGAAAATGGGATCAGAAAAGGACTTGGAGTCGCCTCACTCCTCGGTGAGCGGCGTCCCCAACCCTAAGTGCCGCGCGGCAGGCAAACGCCAGGGCCGCATCTCCTTTCACAGCCTCTTCAACAGCAAGCGGGGCTCTCGGGGCGCCAGGGGCCTCAAAGGAGGAGCCGCCACCCCTTTATCCCATCACCACCAACTTCACCAGCTCCTCCCTACTGCCTTGAGCTTGGCGCCCGCCGCAGCCTCCGCTGTGCCCACGACACCGACGACCACAACCACGGCGCCGACCACGACACCGACGACCACAACGCCGACGACCACGACGGCGACAACCACCACCACTGCAGCCATCACGACCCCCCAGGATGCCGCCTCCAGCACCCCGTCAAAGCCGCTCTCCTCCAGCCAGCCGTCCCTGAGTGGAGCCCCGTCCTCCGGGGAGGCCGACCTCCTGGAGTGCCCCCTGTGCCTGGTGCGCCAGCCCGCCGAGCAGCTCCCCGAGCTGCTGGGGTGCAGCCACCGCTCCTGTCTCTGCTGCCTGCGGCAGTACCTCCGCATTGAGATCACGGAGAGTCGAGTCCAGCTCAGCTGCCCCGAATGTGCCGAGAGACTATCCCCACGGCAGGTAGCGGACATCTTGGATGACGCGGCCTTGCTTGAGAAGTATGAGGAGTTCCTGCTGCGGAGGTGCCTCGCCTCTGACCCAGACTGCCGATGGTGCCCGGCGCCCGACTGCGGGTAAGACAGTCATCTGTGCTAGTTGTCAGGACTCTTGCTGTTTCTATGATATTGTCAAGTGTATTTAATCTGCTGTCCAGCAACAAACGTCTGCCAGGCAATGTGTTAATGTCTCTGACCTCCGGCTGGATTTGGTGTCATCCTATCGCAAGATGCTCTCTAGTTTTGTCTCTGTGTTGTACGGCTGCAACTAATATTTGTGCGCTGAATCATTCAGTGGTCTTTAAAGTAGTCGAAAATAGTAGTAGAAATGTTCTACTAAATTGTTTTAAAAAAAGGTCGATCCCAAGCTCTGGAAGCCCCATCATGAATGTTCTGATGATCAGGTAACGCCAAACGATGTTTGACTTAAAATCCCATAAAAACAGGAAAGCAGAACATCTTTACATTTTAGAGACAAAACAATCACCTGCCGGCCGACCAATAGATTAACGTTAGCCGCTGGCACGGTGCAGAGGGTGGGCATTTTGATGACACAATGAGGACATGTTGACCTTTTTTGTTTCCATCTTCCTGTTTCTGTGACATCAAGTCATCTGATCTGAGGCTCAGCTCAGAACATTGATGGGAAATCACCTTGCATAATTAACAAAAACAAATTATCGTCAGCACAGAAGACAAAGAGTGGGAAAACAATGTCATTAGGTGTTTGATTAATTGCATGAAGCAGTTTTTTATCTGAGAAGGTGTCACTTAGTTTCTCAAAGACTGGACAAATATTCCTGATTTTAAATGTCACAGCCTTATCTGATGAAGAAGTCGTCGGCTGTTCACTCACATTAGCGCTGGTCTGGCAGCATCGCTAACGAGAGGACGGCTGTTGTATATCGTCATTATGGTATCATCTCCACTTGTCTATTGAACCTTTTTCCTCTCACTACCTCTTCCTCTTTCTCCCTCGTCCTCTCCCTCGCTGTCCGCTTATTTCTTCATTCTTTTCGCTAGAACTGCCGAGAGAGAGAGAGAGAGAGAGAGAGAGAGAGAGAGAGAGAGAGAGAGAGAGAGAGAGAGAGAGAGAGAGAGAGAGAGAGAGAGAGAGAGAGAGAGAGAGAGAGAGAGAGAGAGAGAGAGAGAGAGAGAGAGAGAGAGAGAGAGAGAGAGAGAGAGATATGTAACTGGGTTAGAGGGCCTTGTGGCCGGAGAAGGGTCAGATGAGTCTGAGGTTGAGCAGCTCTCGTTAGGTTTCTGGAACAAATTGGAGGCGTTTGTTTCATCACAGAAAGCAAGAGTGTGTGTGTGTGTGTGTGGGGGGGGGGGGGGAGCGCAGATATTCAGTGGTGTTTTTCTGTGGTGGTTTTGTACAGTGATACTGGTATTTTGGCAGGGGGAAGGCCAAAGCGTCTGTGTGGTGTATCTTTGCATACACCACATGGACCTTCATGTCTGTTTGTTTCTGTGTCTCTATGACACCACAACCCCGACATGAAGGGTGAAGTCTGCATGCTGTGTGACTTTGTCTGTCCTAATGAGAAGGTACTATAAGAAACACAACTAGTTATTCAAATCCAAAGAGTTAGTTACCTTTAAAATGGTATGGGTTCATCCTCTGGGGAGCACGAAAGAGAGGATTTTCAAAAAAATTAAAAATAAATGTTTTGCACCGAAAATGATTATGAATTATTAGTATTATTGTCTGGAAGCTGTTAAGATCTTTAATACCTTTCATGACAATCAGCAGAATAAACTGCTTTGTCTGTTCTCTGGATTATTGCCATTTTCAGTTAAATTGGGTTTGGTCTTTTTACTGTCTGTAAAGTGTCAGAGCTCTGACTGAACCATGTGAGCTCCTTAAAGGTGACTGTGTTCAGCTGAAAACTGAGCGATGAGCATAAGTTCATGAGAGGGATCAGTTGTACTTCCAGTGGGGGTGAAAATGAACCACAAAATATTTGATCAATATTCTACGTATTGTTTTAGGTCGAGCCTGTTCAAGTTGCATGGTGTTAGATGTGGCCATGTGCTCTAAACAAGTAGCAGGCAGCATTTCACCTCTACTACTATTGAATTACACGTTGATAGTTTACATCCAGAAGTGGCAGAAAGGAGAAAACAACCGCTTGTATCCGTCTTCACAGGAGACACGTCTTCCTTTAGCGGTTAACTCCATTCAGCCAGCCGAGCTGACTGTATGCTAGTTGCTACAGCTAACCGCTGACTGAAGGGCCGTCTCCCAGAGCTACCCGCCATCCTCCCAGCAAAATAGTCTCATGGCGATGGGAAGGACCAAATGAAAATGTTTTGTTGTTTCTGCCACTTTGGATTTAATCCAATAGACAAAGTATCAAAACGTACACGGACCAGAGACTGACATCTCTGCGTCTTCATCCTCTCCTGGAGGACCGATGGAAAAACTAGACGCCACAGTGACTCACTATCGCCTCCCCAGATACCCGGGTATTACAGGACGGGACGGGGCTAGCTGGTTAGCGTCATCGTTTCAGTAGATGTCTCTGTTTTAAAATAAGATCCTATTCTGATCTGACACATTGCTCCTTTTAAAGAGCCTCTTTGGCTCAGCCTTTCCACAGGATGCTGTCATACTTTTGTGTCTGATCATACAGCTTATGACTTGTGAAATAAACTCTGAGCCTCCGTCCTAGAGACCAAGAGCAGAGGGGACATTCTGGCCATCGCTCATGGAGGAAAATCTTTTAGGGTTGGGTTTGTGAAAGTCGTGTAGGCAAAGATAAGCAGACGGGGGTTAGAAGTTAGTCAGTACGTTGTAAAGTCAACAAAAACCAAGGTGTGTGTTTGCATGAGCTGTATCATTAGAAGAGAGGTCGACTGCTGCGCTGACCCACATATTTATCATCCTGTCTGACGCCAGCAGTGACTAAATCCAAATTAATATTCACCACAAACAGCCCCGGCTGGTGACAGAGAAACATCTCTGTGCACACACACATCACACACACACACACACACACACACACACACACCTGCCAACTACAGCGTCGGTCACTGGAGAGCTCGCTTTCACAGAAACAGTGAAATTGGTGTGAATATATTCAGTATAACTGTGAATGGAGTCTTTACAGCTTACGGCCGTGTGTGTGTGTGTGTGTGTGTGTTATGTAAATGTGATCTGGTTTCTGTTGACTACCTTCCCAGCACCAAACAGACAAAGATAGCAGCTAGCTGGTGAACATAGAGACAAATATTCCCCCCAGGAGACGGAGAGCTGAAAGCAGAGTGGCGATTCATCAGATGGACAAACATCACGTCAAATGAATTCTAATGTTGCTTCGTGTCTGCTGGATGTGTAAATAGTCTGCCACAGTTTCTGCTGTTTGTTTGAATTTTAGATTTTGAACAATTCCTCGTTTATTTTCATGAAACATGTTAATATCATCCCAAACTGCTGGATTGTATTCAAACTAAACCTTTAAATATTATAACGCCTGGTTTCTATAGAAATATTTAAAGCTTTTTAAAGCTTTTAAAAGAAACCAGGTGGCAAGCAAAGTGCTTTAAACTTGCATCCTCTGCAATGGCCATTAGGGGGCAACTTCTCTGGTTGCAAAAAACAGATTGTATAAAAGTCTATGAGAAAATTATTATTTATTCCCTCAGTAAACATTGTAAACATGAGTTTATGGTCTCCATCTCTAGTTTCAAGTCTTCTTTAATACAGCATGATGTTCATTTAGTAAATGATGGTCCATTTAGAGTCAAACAGACCATCAAGCAGGCTTTAGGGCGGGGCTACAAGGTGATTGACAGGGTCACGACCACGGCGATGTCCGTTCTTGGAGTTGTCTGTGTTTTCATCATAAAAGGTTAACAACCCTTTCAGTGTTTTCAGTTCATGTTCAAGTTAATTGTAACATTTTCTTTAAAAAAAGACGAATTCGAGGATTCAAAACCATTATCCATAAAGCAATGGGGGAGGTCACGGTGACGACAACTATGAAGAAGCCTTGTCTGGGTCTACAACCAAAACTGTGACGCAAAGCACACAAAGCAAACACACACCTGGGTGCACTTGTCTTTTGATTTCAGTGTTTTCTTACTGCAAAAAAAAAAAAACGGAGAAGAAGAAAGAAGATAATTCATTTGAAATCTACAACTGGTAAATCTCTCTAAATTCTCATCTGAACCACAATAACACGTGTGACCCGCTCGCCTCATCCTGCCTTTAAGGTCTCTGCCTCTGTGCTTGAGAACAAAGAGCGCCGTCTTCTCTCCGGCTGTCAGTTGTCATGACGACTATCGGTGCAGCATGTAGAGGGAGCGTTGCCAGGGGTAACAGGAGTTGGGACTTAATTAGACAGATCAATACGTGCTCGCCCTGGCCTCGGCGTGCATGTGCGTGCGTGACATTGCTTCAGATTTCGGGCCTCGTGCGTCACGTGTTTTTGCATGTTTCTGTGTGAGTCAGGTTTGAACACAGCCTGCTGTTAGCGTGCGGCTTCGCCGCGTGCTGTAACGCTGCATTTACGAGCTCAGCAGGATTCCCAGGTGGTTCTCTCTGGAGCTGAACACTGACAGGACTGCCTTTGCACGTTTTCTCTCAACACACCGCACGCCGGCCCTCGTGAAACTCCTCCTGAATCTGTCTCACTGTATTCCACATCTACGTCTCGGCTCGTGATCTCACTCTATCCATCTCTTTCTTATCTCTCTCTCTCTCTCTCCGTTTGTCTCTCCCTGTCCTGGAAATGTCAGCCCGGATTTCTCTCGACGCAGCATCACGATCCACCAATCGTGAGGCAGTTGTGACGCGGGATGCTCTCCCAGGGAAAAGCTGCCATGGCAACCTGTTCTTTGTACCGCAACTAGTCCAGAGTTAGCCAGATGAGGAGCACACTTGTATGCTCTATCGCTCTCTTTTTTCTCTAGTTGTTCTTTAGCCATGCTAGCTGTATGGATGCCTGCAATTGGACGGATTGCGATGGTCCAGACATTCATGACCACCTCAGGATAAATTGTCATATCTTCTGTGCAGCTTTTCTCTCTCTCTTTTTGTAATTGCAATGTAGATTTCAAGGACCAAAGTGCATACATTTAAATCCTGTGGGACCTCACTGTAAATATAGAAGTCGCAATATAAACGTTGGGATTTAGACTTTGTTTTATTTGGTAGGGACACATACATGTACATAGAGAACTGCACAACAAGTATCCAATGCAGTGTATCGCTGCTGTAATTCACAACGCCCTGGGGTCTAATGTTAAGGTTTTTGTTTTTGTTTTTGTGTATCATAAAGCAGCACTGTTTTGAACTTTTAGGTGAAGTTATTTAAATGTGATTGAATGTTGAGCTCGTGAGGAGCGTTTTCAGTCTAGGGCTGCAACAATTAATCGATAAAAGTCTATTATTAAAAAAGTTGGAAACGAATTTCATTATCGATTAGTACGTGGTGCAAGATAAGCCACGCCCCCTCTCCGATGCGAATAAACCACAAATTGTCGGGCGAGTAAAGCACTGTAAGTTCTGTTTTTGAATAAAGGGTTTTTATCAGATTCATCGATTAACCGAAAGAAATAATCGACAGATTATCGATTATTAAATCGTTAGTTGCAGCCCTGCAGTTCAGACACTCTGCTGTTCTGTTTTTTGTTGACTAACTTCAGGCCCAGGGCTGATGTGGCAGGAAGAAAAGAAAGCCCTTATCTCTGCGCTCTTTGTTTCCCCTTAGTCATTTAAGTGTTGAGGCCTTTGAAGCCTGCTGAAACCTGTCTGCACACTTTGTTTCATCACCACAGGAGGCAACTTCTGCAAATGCTTTGAGGCAGACGTGCACGTGTAAACCCTCACGTGCGCAGGGTGACGCGTCCCTTTGCAGGAATGCCACCTCTCGCCTCGGCCCGTCCCGAGAAAAGTGAACTTCCTGTCTCCCACGATTCGCGGACGTTTATTTCCCGCGGCCTGTCACGCCGCCTCAAGAGCCAATAATGAGCGACATGTGTTGGAGGCGTGCCAGAACAATTATAAGTTTGTGGCGTTATCACTTCGCTTCTTCCCTTTTTTTCTTGGAAAAGAAAAAAAACTGGAACGCTCGACTAACATCGTCTTTGTTTTATCGGGGTAGAAAAAAGGCAACACGTGTGTAGCTTTTGTTATCACTCCTCCAGCAGCTTTTCTCCCACTTATACTTGATACTTGATGACTGGCCTCCTTTGTGATTTCTTCAGTGATTGATAGCCTGTAACTCAGTGCCTCTTCCTCCCTACAATTGCCTTCTTTGTCCTTACTGTTATATAACGCCACCCTTTTTTTTCTTTATTGATTATGATTTTCTCAGAAGTGTGCTGACATCACTGTATACACAACAAAAGAATGGTTTGTCTGGTATAGTTGAGTATATATATTCTTGATGAGGTTTTCGCCTCCACAGAGAAAGCTAGATTAGTTGTGGGTATGTCTGTTTAATTGTACCAGGATATTTAAAAAAAACTCAAACAAAAAACAGTGAAGTTTAGTGGAAAGCTATATTCTCAGGATTCATAGCCCTTTCTTAGAAAAGAAAAAAAAGAGGAATCCATAACACATATATCTGGATTGTCACATTTTGTTCTGCCCTTCATAACGTGGCCCTTCAATGCCAAAAAAAGTTAAATAAATGTGATTGTAAAACTATCATGCAGTGTACAAAAAGGATAGAGTTGAATGATTTAAGCTTAGATGTTTCCAAGGGACAGAAAAACACATAATATATGATACCATCAGCATAAAGTGGAACCAAAGTGCATGAAATTCAGTTAAGTTATTCAAGCTGCCCAGAGAACGATCCCCTGAAAACTTTCCCTCTCGCGCCAACACACGGTCGACTGCTGTGTCTTTATGTGAACCGTCTCGAATATAGAGCAGATGACTTCAGTCGATCCTCAGTACGAACAACCCTTTTGATATGTCAGTCTTTTATGATTCATTAGGATTCTGTTTATTGATGCTTTAGTTAAACTGTATGACTTTTAAATAGGGCCTCATAAAAACATCTTCATGATCTCACTCCACACTATTGAACGCCCTTCTCGCTCTTCGCCCGTCTCTTCTTCTCAGATTTGCCATCATCGCCTCGGGCTGTGCCAGCTGTCCCCGGTTGGTGTGTCGCAGAGAGGGATGCGGCGCCGAGTTCTGCTACCACTGCAAGCAGGCCTGGCATCCCAACCAGACCTGCGACTCGGCCCGCCAGCAGAGGGCGCAGTCCCTGCACACCCACAGCAACCACTCCCCCAGCTACACACAGGAGCAGGGACCAGGTGAGGACGCACCTCCCCAGCCACACACACACACACCACACACACACACGCGCTGAGCTTCTATCTGACATAAACAGACAGATAGAATTTTTTTCCCCCGCAGCATTTCCGACCCACAAATATCCGACTCACTTCTGAGAACTCTCCGTCTCTCAGTCTCCATCAAGGCCGTCAGAGCGCCGAGTCAAACTCGTCTGGCGTGCGTGGTGCCGGCTCCCCGGTGTTCCCACCACAGCTTCTCCTCCTGATAGCATCTTGATGCAGCGCCCTGCTTCCCCGTCAGCATTTACAACATTTCTGTGGGCAAACTGAGTCAGATTTTCAACGTTTTAGTCCTCCTAGTCCACCTTCGGCAGTTCAACCACACAGTAACACTCCGCTAGAGTTGAGCATTATTTGTTCCTGTTTTTCATAACTGTATTTGAGTGAAGTTCAAAATAATCGTTTAAAGATATGCTTCTGAAAAACTCACTGGGGAAACTTCTCTGTTGAGGTTAAGAACATCATCGGTGACATGGGAGGACATTTTGAACCTGTTAGTCTCTATAAGTGTTAGACTAAATACAGTTACCATGGATACCATGTGAGACTGTTCAGTATTGTAGATATTCAGGAAAACACCCAGTACTTTTACACATATTCTTTAAATGCCCAAGGTAAATCCACCAATGAGTTTTAGGTAGTGTGCTCGTCTTTATGCTAAGCTAAGCTAATTTATTGTCACATTTACAGCACAGGCATGAGAGCGGGGTCGATCTTCTCTTTTAACCTTCTACAAACAAGCACAAAGTGTCGAGGGAGCTCTTTAATTCACTTGTTGTGGTTATATACAAACATCCGCGCCTGTGCATGAGAACATCCTCACGCGTGAGGGCGTGTGTGCGTCTTTAATTCCATTTTGATTAAAAATCTATCAATTGCCCCCCGGCTGTCCTCAGTCAGTCTTCTGTCAGTTTTCCCCTTAATTCATTAATTCACCACTTCCAGTCTGCCAAGTGTTCAGAAGAACTGACGCCAATCCAGAAGAGCTAGACTGACTCATAAGACAATCCAGGCTGCTACCTCCCTGGTTGTCTCCCTGTCTGTCTCCTTGTCTCCCTGCCTGTCTCCTTGTCTGTCTCCCTGCCTGTCTACCTGTCTGTCTCCCTGCCTGTCTACCTGTCTGTCTCCCTGTCTGTCTACCTGTCTGTCTACCTGCCTGTCTACCTGTCTGTATCCCTGCCTGTCTCCTTGTCTGTCTCCCTGCCTGTCTACCTGTCTGTCTCCCTGCCTGTCTACCTGTCTGTCTCCTTGTCTCACTGCCTGTCTCCTTGTCTGTCTCCCTGCCTGTCTACCTGTCTGTCTACCTGCCTGTCTACCTGTCTGTCTCCCTGTCTGTCTCCCTGCCTGTCTACCTGTCTGTCTCCCTGCCTGTCTACCTGTCTGTCTCCCTGCCTGTCTCCTTGTCTGTCTCCCTGCCTGTCTACCTGTCTGTCTCCCTGCCTGTCTACCTGTCTGTCTCCCTGCCTGTCTACCTGTCTGTCTCCCTGCCTGTCTACCTGTCTGTCTACCTGCCTGTCTACCTGTCTGTCTCCCTGTCTGTCTCCCTGTCTGTCTACCTGTCTGTCTCCCTGCCTGTCTACCTGTCTGTCTCCCTGCCTGTCTACCTGTCTGTCTCCCTGCCTGTCTACCTGTCTGTCTACCTGTCTGTCTCCTTGTCTCACTGCCTGTCTCCTTGTCTGTCTCCCTGCCTGTCTACCTGTCTGTCTACCTGCCTGTCTACCTGTCTGTCTCCCTGTCTGTCTCCCTGCCTGTCTACCTGTCTGTCTCCCTGCCTGTCTCCTTGTCTGTCTCCCTGCCTGTCTACCTGTCTGTCTCCCTGCCTGTCTACCTGTCTGTCTCCCTGCCTGTCTACCTGTCTGTCTCCCTGCCTGTCTACCTGTCTGTCTACCTGCCTGTCTACCTGTCTGTCTCCCTGTCTGTCTCCCTGTCTGTCTACCTGTCTGTCTCCCTGCCTGTCTACCTGTCTGTCTCCCTGCCTGTCTACCTGTCTGTCTCCCTGCCTGTCTACCTGTCTGTCTACCTGTCTGTATCCCTGCCTGTTCATACCTGCTGATTAGCCAACGAGATATAGACAGCTATAAACAGACAGAGGGAGAGAGAGATAAAAGGAGGAAAATAGGAGCAGAAGAAAGTGAGGCAAGAGAGTGTGTCAGCAGAATGCGGAGTGCACAAAGAACAGCAACCACACACACACACACACACACACTCACACACTCACACACTCAGTGGCCATTTCAGGCCGATCTGCCAGGCTCTCCAAGTTAAAATGCCAAAAGGCCCTTTAAAGAGCAGACAGCATCAATATCACAGTAAATTGACTTTTTCTTGGCTTCTTTGCTTTCTTTCCTTTAAAATGCATGAGAGGACAAACCAATGCATTTGTCTTATTACTCTAATGATGTTTGATTTTGTTGCCAAAAGAAGGAAGATTAGAACTAATTAGATGGGACCATCGTAGAGTTTCGTCTTTCTTCCAGTTGAAATCTGAATTGTATGCATTCAATATGAATATAATTAAGAAATGCCCATATTTATTTTCTTGCTGAGAGTTCGATCGATACCACTCTTGTATTTGTCCCATGAATTAGCTTAGCTTTAGCTATCCTGGTTAACAAAACCCACTTCCCATCACCTCGAAAGCTTCGCTGGTTGGATCCGAACGTAACCCGTAAAAAAGTGACCTTGCTTCTGGTTCCAGCTTCACATTTAGCATACAGATACAAGAGGGGTATCGATCTCCTCATCTCACTCTCGGCATAAAAGGATTCAACCATATTTCCCAGAATGTCGACATTTACCTCGAACAACCTTTTAACCCCGTGCAAAATATCACTTAGTTTTGATCTTGCTTCTGTCCCCAGCTGATGACATCAAGCCCTGCCCTCGCTGTGGTGCCTACATCATCAAGATGAACGATGGGAGCTGCAACCACATGACCTGCGCCGTCTGCGGCTGCGAGTTCTGCTGGCTGTGCATGAAGGAGATCTCCGACCTGCACTACCTCAGGTACTGGAATCTCTTTTCTTCACTGTTTGTATCGGCTCGATGTTTTTGGATTTCACTGACGTCGCTCTCCTTGGCTCTCCCCCTCCTCTTCTTCCCTCCATCAGTCCATCTGGCTGCACGTTCTGGGGGAAGAAGCCTTGGAGCAGGAAGAAGAAGATTTTGTGGCAGCTGGGCACTCTGATCGGAGCTCCAGTCGGCATCACCCTCATCGCAGGCATCGCCGTTCCTGCCATGGTCATCGGCATCCCCGTTTACGTCGGCCGCAAGGTGAGAAACCCGCAGAGAGGGAGACGCTTCAGCTCCTGTAGCAGCGTGACACACTTTAATTAAAGGGCGCTGGGCTTTGACCTTCAAGATTTAATGGGAGAGAAACAAGTGTTCTTAGTTCCTAGTTTCTAGTTCTAGTCCTTGTTTGTTTTTCATCATGTGTACTCTTGATTTATTCCTCTGGTTTATGGTATTTTCTGTTTAAAGTACATATTGACCTTTTTTTAAAACGACACAGCCTAAAGCTAAACGTTACAACAACTACAATCTAGCATTCAAGTAACTACCTTTTTTTTTATCTCAGGGTTTGAGTGAGTTGATTGTTTTGGATCATTTTTCAGTTTTATTTCATTTTTGTTAAGGATTACAAAGTATCAATTTGACAGCGAATCACTTCACATTTATCTCCAGCTAAAGGAACCAGAAGTGGAAAAACTTCACAAATAGTTTACTGCTCTGCCACAGTTATTCTTTCACAACACGGCTTCGGTGATTATCTGGAATTTACGACATAGCGGAACAAAAACCTTTTCTGTGTAAGTTCAGTTTAACAGTGTTAAAAACCACAAAACGGTTTCTATTCACAGCAACGACCATACTGACCTAAAAACAGACTTTAAGATCCGAGAGATTCACGATTCAAGATATGTTTATTGTCGTATGCACAGTTAACAGACAGTTACTGTGTACAATGAAAAACTGACTTTTGCTCCGTCCTCCTTCCTCCCGGTAAAAATATTATATCATTTAAATTTAAATTAAGAATACAAAAAGAAGTAAATGCTAATAGTATAAGAAAATGGTAGCGCTTCAACATCAGAACCCACAGCTGATAGTGAAGAGGACAGACCTGTGGTCAACTGAGGGTCCATAAACATCTCAACCTATTTCAGGTCTGAATGCAGTTGTTTAGTTTATAGATGCAGAGTTTCATGAGGCTGTGATTATCATTAGGGGGACTCACAATATCATCATCACTGGAAACAAAGAGTCTTCACTTTTTGGTGAAACCCAATTTATGTAACTCTAAGACTGTTTAGGGACCCCAGTAAGCAGAAATGTTCAAATACATCATTTTCAAAATAAGGGAAACTGCACAAGTCTGTTCTCCATAAGATAAGATATGATCATGACCGCGTTCTGTTTTTGTAGTGGGGCGACTGTGGGTCAGTGGTTAGCATGCCCGTCTTTCAATCAGGGGGTTGGTGGTTCTATCCCCGCCCTAGTCGATGTGTCCTTGAGCAAGACACTTAACCCTGAGTTGTTCCCTGTAGCTGTGTATGAATGTAACATGATTGTAAGTCACTTTGGATAAAAGCGTCAGCTAAATGACATGTAATGTAATGTAGTTGGTTATGATGTTATGTTATTATTGTTCTGTTATGTTATTAGAGACAAAAACGGTAATGGTCTTTCTCATAACAAGAGGAAGGAAATGAAATGGCATTTATTTCTGCACATTAACACACTGTAGCTCTCTCTTGTGGAGAGAAGTGGAACTGCAGTTTTCTATAGAAGTCTTTCAGGATCCCGCAGTGTGAAGAGTCAGAAGTGGTTAACTACATTTCATTAAGTTATTTCCCTGTGATGGATACATACTTTAAAAAGGACAGCGTGGCACTGTAGGAGAGGACTGCACACATCCTCGTCACCTCCACTTCACCTCCTCCGTCACACGTGTCCCTGTATTTACTGCAGTGTCCTCTCTGCGGCGCTCAACCCCACGATCCCCTTTCCCCTCGGTACCTGTTCAGCATTTTCTTTGCAGCTTGCCTGCACCGACTAACACCAACACATTCACAGGACCTGTGGATACAGTGTCACCAAACAGGTCCCACACGCACAAACTTCACAGCAGATATCAGCATCCGACAGGTTTCATCAACAGCAACACTGAGCCAGGATCAGCATGTTTCACTTGTCTGATTCAGACAGAAAGTCTGGATTGATGAAACAAATGTTGAGTCCAGCAAAAAGTGACACGGCTCTATTGATGTGGCAGTGTTGTTGTTGTTGAAGGCTTCCTTCTTTGAAAAGGACTTGAAGGAATCTTTCTTTTCAGGCTCAAAGAACACTAAAAGGAAGTCAAATCTAAGTTGTTTGTGTTTCGCTCCCGTTGGATCACCACATAGAACTCATTGATTCATTAGCTTTTTCTTTGCTTTGACATGAGGATGTGTATCTTTGGACCCTTCACATGTGCAACCTTGTTTTATTGTTGGCTGCACATTGACATACGCTCCGAACTCCATCCATTCCCTCCTTTTTCCTCAGAGGGCATGTTTACCTCTGCCCCATTAGGCAGGCACTCCACTTCCTGATGCCAGGCCCCAGCCAGGAAGTCTACTGGCACAACATCCAGACATGACCTCTGAGAGGAGGCTTACTGTTGGCCATCATACATCCCCCCCTCCCTGAAGCTGTAAACCTAGGGGAAACACAGAGTTAGATTAACTTAGTTAGACGCAGAAGCTCACCTGTTTGTTCCAACCTGCCCAAGTATGGAGGACTCTGGTTGTCTGCAACATAGATGTAGTTGTTTCAAAGAGAGGGGAGGTTGTGTCCTTTTAATGGTTACAAGAACCTCAGGAGGTGTTAGCATGATGGTTTTGTTTGATATACTTCAAACTACAGTGGGATTCACCATTTATCCAGAAAGGTACATTCCTGTCAGTGTGGAGATGGCTTTGTAACAGCACATGATTGAAACAGTTTTATATAGTGCTTCTTTTATAGGAATATTTTACACATTTTTTGTGGAGGAATTTATTTGGACTCTTTCTACAGCTTTAATTAAGTTGAAAGGACACGAAGATGGCAGGGGACCAACACATATATTTGTCTTCCATGCTCTGCTCACTAAAACACATTTTTAGAAGAATTGATTTTCATATGGTATGCTCCAAGCCTGACGATATTTATTTTTAAGAAATGTGTACAAATTGTAACAAAATGTTACGACAAAATAAAAAAACAATACATATATTAAATTGTTTGCACTAATTGCATTTTGGACAAATGACATCAGCTACATGGGTGTTAATATTTATCATTTAATACTTTAAATGCTTTAAACTGCAGTTCATTATTCAGGATAATCATTTACATTTACTCAGCATGCCTGTACGTTTATTAGTTACCATGAGTACCACGAATGCTATAGTACCGGTAAATCATCAGCTTTATGTTATCCTCAATTTAAATCCATCAAAAGTCCGACCTTTAACCTCCACCCTTCTCGCTGTGCTCTGCTGCAGATCCACGCCCACTACGAGCTGAAGAAGACGTCTCGTCACAGGAGGAACCTGGCCATCACAGGAGGCGTGGCCCTGTCCATCATCACCGCCCCTGTCATCGCGGCTGTCAGCGTTGGTAAGACACTCAACAACGAGCAGCTGAAACCAGACATCACTTGAGACGTTTTGGGGATGAAATCCAACCGGTGTGCTTCTGTTTCTGTCCCTGCTCAGGAATCGGCGTGCCCATCATGTTGGCCTACGTGTACGGCGTGGTGCCCATCTCTCTGTGTCGGGGAGGAGGCTGCGGTGTCAGCAGAGGGAAGGGACGAGGCGTACGCATTGACTTCGATGATGACGATGGTCCCATCACAGGTGAGGAAGCCAAACACTTCCTGATTAACAAAAAGGGGAGGGGCAGGATACCATTCACCAGATCTTATTATAAATAATATTCTCCATGTGATTTTGCAGTGGCTGATGCGTGGCGAGCCCTCAAGTCCCCGAGCCTCGGCGAGAGCAGTCTGGACGGGGCCCTCAGCGGTCTGAGCACCACTTCCCCCAGCGAGGGGCTCTCCGTGGCCCCTGGGACTCTGGGTGGCACGCCCCACTTTAACACACTGGTGGGCGGTGCCTTGGGAGCACGCACCAGCAAGTACAGCAGGTGAGGAAGAAGAGCTGAGTAGTTTAATGGAAATGGGTAATGTGGATCACTGAAATATGAACTAAATATATGCTATATGAATAACTCCGCCCTCGGCTTAAGTGCGCCTCATTTTTATGATATTCTAATGAGCCTGCTTGTGACATAGGGAGGGGAGTTAATCATGACTTATCTAAATATAAAGTTGAATTCAATCAAATTATTAAATTGGATAAACATTAGTCCATAACATGATCAAGATATCCTGCTGATGGACGTGGAAACCAACCAACTTAATGTAGAGAACAGGACCTATAGTGGCAGAACTGATGAAAAGAGAGCTCCGGTGCCAATGTGTCACGGTCCTGTCCTGATCGGTGTGCAGTGGTTCATTTTTATTGATCAGTATGCTTTGTGTCCTCCAGGCTGGAGGTGCAGGCGGGGGAGCTGGCTAAAGAGTCCGCCCAGAGGGAGACAGGCAGCCTGGGAGCAGGGAGCGACTGTGCCAGCACCCGTGGAATGGCCGGATCCATCATCTCGTCCTACACGCTACCCGACAGGTGACACATTCGTCTTCTTCTGTGGTGTCTTTGATCTCTATCTCCCTCTTTTTTTCATTCAACACACTCTCTCTGAGAGGTTCGGTAGTTGTCATGTCAGAATATTAATAGGAAATAGGAAATAGAGCAACGTGTAAGGGCCAAATACATCTTTGTTCCTCCTCTTGTTGATAGAGCATTTAAACCATTTTAATATGTGGTTGTCACGCTGAAGATGAGGATGTTTCAGGGTTACTTATGGTACACCCAACTTTTAACAATAGTCTTTCGCAAATGTAATATATATTTCAACACATCAACGGCTCGAAAAACTCAAATCTCAATGTTTTCCATATATTTTTCCGAAAGAATTCTCTTTCGAATATGTTTCCAAATACATCCAAAAAGACTGCGTCCCCCTCTGAGCGTCCGTCGAGGTCTTTGTTCTTCAGTAGTTTGAGCATTAGGACTGACTGGTTGCCAATGAACCTGTCTCTGCAGGGAGTGCACCAACCTGGAGATCCAGGTGGACATCGAGACCAAACCCAGTCACCTCTGCCTGACCAGCGAAGAGGACCTAAGCCCGGCCCCGGGCTCCGCTGCAATCACGACGGCCTCCGGGGTGGAGGAGCCTCAGGACTGCAGCTCCAGGCGGGGCGGGGCTCTGTCCGGGTCGGTGCTGGGACTGTCGCCGGGCGTGTCCATCAGGGAGGGGCTCAGAGACGTCACCCTGGCTCAGCCGGAGAGCATCCGCAGTGACCTGGAGATGTCGGACACTCAGTCGGACGACATCGCCGAGCTGACGTCGGACGACTGTGACTCGCCTCACCCGAAGAGCTGCCACCTGCTAGCCGGCCAGCAGCCCCCGTCCTGCCGAGCTCTGAACCCCTTGGACGGCCTTCACTGTCCCGCAGACAGTAACGTCATCCTCTACGTCTGAGAGAGCCGCAGCTCCTCGGATTGCACAAAAAGACTCCCGACAGTTTCATCTGAGCTCTCCTTTACTTCTTACTGCATTTTCTTTTGTCTTTCTTTTATCATTTCTTGTTTGCTGCTTTTAAGACTCACAGACGGCCTCTTAAACACAGACAGGGTTTGTTCACTTCTGTCTGTCTGTCTGTCTGTCTGTCTGTCTGTCTGTCTGTCTGTCTGTCTGCCTGTCAATCTTCTCGCTGAGTAAATTGTCAGGGTTTCTACCTCTGAGATTTATAAGATGATGATTTATGTTTTCTCCTTGGTGCAAAATGCCTTGGCTACTTAAGCAAAAAAAAAAAAAAAAGACAAAAAAAAAGTTACACATTTTCCACGAGAAATATCGCAATTCTGAAATAAGGTGAAAAGTCACCGAGCACAGCGGAGGGAAGACGGATGTTTGCTGGGGACGAAAGGGGACGATGTGTGATTTGTACTCAACTATTGTGGCTTTATTTTCTTCTCTATTTTCTTCTCTCTATTTAAATTCAGATGACCTGGAAATGGTGTTATTTGCTGCACGCTTGTGTCTGCATGAGCCAATGCCTTGTGTGAAAGGTTGAAAAAAGGGACGGTGAGCTTCTGTTACACTGGTGAAAGTTTACTTTAGATGATGAAGCTGCACTTGAATCTCACTGTCCTTGCACAGAGGAGAAGGAGGAGGAGGAGGAGGAGTTTCGATGAGTTCTGACAATGATGAGGACAGGAGACGCTGCTTTGAAAGAAGCTGTTTAGTCAATTCAAGTCTGTGACAGTAAAGGGCATCTTTTACATTTTGACCAGTTGAAGACATTCCAGTATATAAACGGGTTTGTCCTGCACTGAGATGTGCATCAAACAGACATTTATGATTTCATAAATAACCCACTGAAAAAGTTAATTTAATGTTAATCTGAAGTCCTGCTGGACTTCAGTAATCAGTTACATGGGGAAGCTTGAAACATAAGCATCGGCCTCTGGAGCGTCAACTGTCTGCGAACCAAATATTCAGAAAACCTGCTTTACTGAAACACCAATCCAAAGTAGGTTCACATTTATTAAATCAAATCATCTGCAGTTCCACTTGCAAAAACATTTCACCTCCAAACTTTTCATTTCAATAATGAATTAAGGCCCAAAAGGTTATATAATAATATCATATATTACAAAGAGAACCATCCATCCATCCATCCATTTTCAATACCGCTTATCCTCATTAGGGTCGCGGGGGCGCTGGAGCCTATCCCAGCTGACATAGGGCGAAGGCAGGGGACACCCTGGACAGGCCGCCAGTCCATCGAGGGCACATGTAGGGACATACAACCATTCACTCTCACATTCACACCTATGGGACATTTAGAGATCAATTAACCTGCAGCATGTCTTTGGACTGTGGGAGGAAGCCGGAGAGCCCGGAGAGAACCCACGCTGCCACGGGGAGAACATGCAGACTCCACACAGAAGGACCGCTCGAACCTGCGGCCCTCTTGCTGTGAGGCGACAGTGCTAGCCACTACACCACCGTGCAGCGACAAAGAGAACCAGTAATAATATAATTTATTATAAAGAGAACCAGTAATAATATTGTATATTACCAAGAGCACCAGTAATACTTTCGTACATTACAAATAGAACCAGTAAATGCTCACATTGGAGAACCCTGAACATTTTCAATCTTTTGTTAATCAACGATTATCAAAATACCTGACTCATTGAATTTTATTCTGTCAGCTGTAATATGTGATCGTTGTCAAAAGCTGGAACTGGCTGGTGACGAGCTGTCTCCCTCTGGTCGCTGTCACAACTCTGTGTGTGTGTGTGTGTGTGTGCGTGTGTGTGTGCGTGTGTGCGTGTGTGCGTGTGTGCGTGTGTGTGTGGGTGTGTGTGGGTGTGGGTGGACGGACTCCTGATGAATGTATTTGTCCCACTTTGTTTTTTGAGTGAGCACTTGGGCACTTTATGTGGAATTTATCATATATGCCTTTTGTTTTTCTTTTTGTTGCTGTTCTTCATCTTTTACTGAGTGACTTCAGTTGCCTATGAAAGTCTGTGGTCAACCAAAACACATCACCTACCAGAAGGCCTTTTATGTTGGATGTAACTAAAGAAGAGTTTGTCTCCGAAACATCCGCCTGTCCTTTTTAAAAGGGCCAGTGTGTACGACGTGGGCCTCTGGCGGCATCTAGCGGCGAGCTTGTAGACTGCAACCAAATGAAACTTCTCCCGGCTGACGAGCGCGTCGGTGAACTACGGTGGACGCCGCAAAAACCCGAATGTCAGTCACCAGAGCCAGTGTTGGATTTGTCCGTTCTGGGCTCCCGTAGGAACATGGCGGCCTCCACGAAGAGGACCCGCTTCATAGGATGAGAATGCTCCTCTAAACGCTGTACACTGGCCCTTTAAACACGAGGAGCATCCAGAGTTTTTATCGGTGATCCAAGGACTGTTTTATCTTTTCTTTTTTGTTTATTTTCCTCTGGAGCCAAACACTTCCAATATTAATGCCGATAAGCTCTTCTGAATCATACCCACTAGCTGTCTTCGCTTTGTACCACCTCTGTGCTTCAGTTTAAGCAGGTTTATTCATCTGCAGGGGATCAACTCTGAGGAGCTTTATGGATTTAGCTGCTCGTGCTTTGTTCGGTCTGCACGTGTCACGTGTTTCCGCCTGCGGGAGGAAACAAAACACACACGAATGTACGGCTGAGTGTTAATGGAGACGTCCCATTAAGAACACAGGGGACTGGGTAGACTGAGATGGTCCCGTCCTTATTTGAAAGAGGTTTTAGAGCATATAGAGGGCAATATTTATGTTGCAATGTCGTTTGTGTATTTCCTTTTCACTGTTGAAGCCCTGCTCTGTGTAGGGTTGTACACGCAGGACTGAAAGACAACCTGTGGACCTTTTGCGAAATAAATAAATAAACACAATCTGATGTTGCACCAAAGTTGTTGTCGGTTGTGTTTCAGTTTTTTTCAGTCCCACACCGTTTTAATAACAGAAATCATTCATAAAATAGTTCAGTCTTTAAGCTACCAGAAAAGTAATAGGGAAATGTACACAATATTGTTAAGAAAAAAAGGTATCCCAGAAAAACTTTGAATGTGTCATTTTGAATAACTTTGGGCTGCTTTTCAACTCTGATCAACTACACAAAACCATTAATGATCAAAATGTATAAATGTTAAAAGTTTACATAAAAATGTAAAATGAAAAAGAAATTTAAATATTTGAAAACAGCTAAAACTCTTTGAAAAACAGCTACACATATATGATATAGATGAATATAGCAATTCTTATGTCTGGGGATTCATTATGTACACAAGACATATTGCATGAAATGTATTAATATTATACATAAACACCCAATAGGAGTTTAATGGGGAGAAGAGAAGAATTATATATTTGAGTGACTCAACTTTGAAAGTGTTGTATTAGAAAATTGTAGGATGACCTAATGGAAAACATATCTGACATATAGTGGGTGACAAATAGATAGTAAGTACACAATACACTCACTCACACACATATCGCTGCCACGGTCCAGTTATGAACAAAATGAACAACATGAACATGATCATGCAGAGACCAACAAACACAAATGCAGTCCTTAGTGCCCCTTGAGATGAATAAAGTATATATATATATATATATCTGTCTATCTATCTATCTATCTATCTATCTATCTATCTATCTGTCTGTCTATCTATCCATCTACCTATCTGTCTATCTATCTGTCTATCTATCTATTTACCTATCTATCTATCTATCTATCTATCTATCTATCTATCTATCTATCTATATATCTATCTGTCTATCTATCTGTCTATCTATCTATCTACCTACCTGTCTATCTATCTATCTATCTGTCTATCTATCTATCTGTCTATCTATCTATCTATCTATCTATCTATCTACCTATCTATCTATCTGTCTATCTGTCTGAACATGATCCTGCAGAGACCAACAAACACAAATGCAGTCCTTAGTGCCCCTTGAGATGAATAAAGTATATATATATATATATATATATATATATATATATATATATATATATATATATATCTGTCTATCTATCTATCTATCTATCTATCTATCTATCGATCTATCTATCTACCTATCTATCTATCTGTCTATCTATCTGTCTATCTGTCTATCTATAAAGTTTTGGAGTATGACAAGTACCCCAAATATACGCCCCAAAGATCTCAAATAAAGCCCAACTATAGCGCTCCTCCTCCCGCACCGTCCTCGTCCCTAGAGCTCGTTCCACCAGGTTTCTCTGGTCCGAGCGAGGTAGCTTCATTCCGGCTATTCATCATGGTTTTTTGACATATACATACACATAGAAATAATATTTATTTCGTTTCTAAGGACGCTCCTCGGCCGACATTACATTACATTTAGCTGACGCTTTTATCCGCATTAATAACGCGTTAACGTGCCCAGCCCTAATATATATATATATATATATATATATATATATATATATATATATATATATATATATATATATATATATATATATATATATATATATATTAAAGTGACTGACCTAATTCAAAAGAGGTCCAGTTGATGCCAGCAGTGTCACAAATATTGAAATGGAGACCACCTGAGTGCAGTTGATGTCATATGATATATAGTATAAAAACACCTGTCTGGGAGGTCCAGCCTCTGTTCATCAGTATTCCTGCTACAATTTCAACATGAAGACTAAAAAACACTCCAAGCAACTCAGAGAAAAGATCATTGCAAAGTCAGGAGATGGCGACACAAATCTAACTCGCTGGACATCCCAGAGTTCAGTTAAAATGATCATTAAGAAATAGAAGGAGTATGGCACTTGTTTAAATCTGCCTGGAGCTGGCTGTCCTCACGAACCGAGGGGCCGGGCAAGAAGAAGTATTTTACTGAATTTGTACCCCAGTAGGTGGCGGTAATGTACCGTTAAGAAAAACTCGACAGCACATCCGCGTCTCTTCACGACACATATTCTACATTTACGGCCGTGTTTTTATCAGCCGCAAAGCGAAAGGCTTGGAGTCGGAGGAAGGTTAAAGCGAATCCCACAAAAAACCGGTAAATACAGATATGTAATATCTAATGTCGGGTTTTCATCCTCGTGTTAGTCACATGTTGAGTTTATTCACCGTTAGAAAGGAGCACCAGTCTGTAAATGTCTTACAGCAGAGCGGCTTGACGTTAGCATTAACAAGCTGTCATTGACGAAGTCTAGCATAACACCGAATATCATAACTTCAGTTAATTGGTTAGTTAACGTTAGTTTATTTAAAAGTCAGACCGCTTTCACATTGGGGTATTTTACAGAGAACCGTAGCCAGCTAGCTAACGTTAGCTCCGTGCTAGCTTCGGTTAGCCGAAAGAGTAGTGAAGGATGTAACCTAGCTTAGCTGTTATGGAAGGCCTCTAGTACACTGTGCTATTCTAAACTGTGTTCGACTCATACTTTACTTGTTTTTTTATATTTGATATTCTATAGTATGTTTCTGTATATCATGTCATAGTTAAACACAAGTATGTGTAGAAACATACAAACTCAAAATATGAATTCGTTGTTCTCTTACCAACACATCTCTGTTTGGACAGCAGGCGTCTTAAAATCTGTCTGCAGCCTTTAGTCGTAAACCGTAATGTGGTTTATTTAATGCCGGCAAGGATCAGACCGGTTGTCGAATGTCATTTCTATTTTGAAATGAAGCAAAACCAAAACAAGTCTTCATGCTGAATGATAACAACATGTCTTCGAAGGCCTCCTTAAAACTGCAGCACGTAGCTTCCTGTGAAAGAGGCACTTCCTCTGGGGTCTAGAGGACCGTGTGGCTCTGGAGCTCCACTCTTACTGTTCATGTGGATTCATGTTTGAGGTCACAGCCACGGTTCTTCTCAGCTGTCCCCACCCTCTCTCATCTCTACTGCCAGTTTTACTTTTATTTGTTTGTTTGTTTACCATATTGCATTGTTAATTGTTTTATATGTTCTGTTTTTAAAATGTGCCTTCTACTATTGCACTGAGTTTATAGTTATGCACCAATCACAGCCTAATTCCTCACGTGTAACATACTTGGTAGGTAATGATTCAGATTTCCTCCCCCTAATCTGTGTGGTCCATCCGTCTTCTCCTCCACGTCCCGGTTGGCTCATTCTTCCCTCTCCTCCTCCTCCCCCATCAGCCGCCATGCCCTTTGTGGACGTCCAGTCGCGGCTCGGTATCAACGTGGATGGCTGGCTGCTGCAGCAGAGCGGACAGCAGCCCAACCACAGGGCGCCCCGCTGCCATGCCTTCGAGAAGGAGTGGATCGAGTGCAGCCACGGTATTGGGCAGACCCGCGCCAAGAAGGAGTGCCAGCTGGAGTTCGAGGACTTCTACGAGTGCATGCACAAGCAGAAGACAGTAAGTGTCGAAGGGGGGGCAGAATTCTCGATGACCTCTGTGTGCCACTTCTGATGTACTTTTTGAAAAGGATCATAGACTAAGAATATGCAGATGCCATAAGCATTTAGATATATTTGGTGTTTGCGTCCTGTAATGCATGTTGGAGCTAGGCTGGTCCTCTATAAGGCTTAAAGTTAGGTATGATGGAGTATGTGGCAGCTTTGAGCGACATGTTGGTGCCGTCTAGTTCGCTAGCTGTCTCCTCTGCTGCATCACCTGGGCCCACAATCCACCTATTTGCCCACTTCTAGAGTTCAACTGTGTCATCACTGCCAAGATGGCGTCTCCAGAGGCACCCACTTTGAGCTTTCTCAACAGCTCTTCTGAAACCTATGGGTGATGTTCTCGGAGACTATGTCCACATTTTCTACAGCCGATGCCATAAAGCAGATATAAAAGGTTTATGACTGAATGAGATGAATTGATAACGGAAGTGTGTTCAGAATGAGAAATAGCACTCACGTCTGATCCTTTTTAAATACTGTCAGAGGTAAACTGGGGTCAGTCTTGATTGACGTGTGTGTCAGCAGAAAAGAGACGGACAGATGCACGACCCGCTCACTGTGAATGTGCTGCAGCAGCAGGAAGTTCCTCGCCTCCACTCAGACGCCCTGATTAGCCCGTTAGCCACGTCTCATTCTTTCAGAGCGTGATGGACGGGGAGTACTGATTTAAGACGACTGTCCGCCAGAGTCAGACGCAAATTTCTCTCAACTTCACCTGGTGACAGCAGTTAAAGACTCCAGCTTTATCCTGCTCTGGCTTCAGGGACACAGGGAGGTGGAGGGAGGCAAAACAATCTCTTAACCGTCTTTCTTTTCCTATTCTCTCCTTCCTCCCATCCTCTTCTTCTCTTCCTCTCTGCAGCACCAGAGGCTGTATGCCATCCGTCAGCAGCGGGACAAGATGGTGAAGGAGGGGACCTACACACCTCCAAGCTGCCATTCAGGCAAGCCTGACCATGGGCCCTGAGGGGACGGAGTTCTGCTCTTGTTCATAGTAAAGCAGATGTCGCTGTTTCCTGTCCGCCTGTACATGTTTGCAAATAAATCGTTATCATTAAATACCTTCCTGTCTTCCTTTTCTGTCACATCAATGTGCGAAGAGGCCAAGAATGAGTACATTTAATATTTTACTACATTTACTCCAGTACTGTACTTCACTCAAATATGAAGTACTTGGACTTAATGGGAGTATTTCCATTTTATGCTATTATAGGGAGTTCTTTTACTTTTTACTTCACATGTATTTGAAAGCCATACTAAAAAATGAAGATAATGAATTTAAAATATAATGCACTGTTATATATTCATCTATGAATAGTATAAAGTACTTAGAAGCAGCTGCTTCTCAAGCAGCTATAAAAAATAAAAAAGCTGCTTTCACATTAATGCATCAGTAAACTAATATACAGTATATATATATATATATATATATATATATACTAATATATTTGTTACAAGAGTTTTTACTTTTGATAATAAAGTTTGGTTTGAGAAAAGTGTTTAAGACAGTACCTTTAGTAGTATTTTTACAGCGCTCTATTGCTGCTTTGGCTCCAGTAAATATCCTGTAATCTGAATACTTCCTTCACTACAAATACCATCATAAACATGTAGAACTTTTGCATAAAAAACAGTGGAACATAATGGTGTGAAAAAACTGTGCTCATAAACAGTTGGTTGACACTTCTGATTAGTAATTCTTTGCATCATTTCAGCGTTATGTAGTTTCATGTGTTCACTCCCAGACTCTTATGTGGCCACTGCTGTTAGTAATTGGTGTCGTGCTGAGTGATGACACGTTTCTACTCGCAGCCTCATCACAGCTGGTTAGTGGCCCTCTGGTGTAATTGAATGTGCTCCCTGCAGCTGCTAGTCGTCCTATGATGAGTTCAGCTGAGCCTCTGCTGCCAGTGGAGCTGAAACTACAGTTCATTTTCTTAACCCTCTGACCCAGTTCTAGTAAATCACTTGATCGGCCGAGTGAGTTAGTGCTCCGGAGGGACCTCTCCGATGAGAGACCCATATGAGTGGATGCTGTGGGACGACCTCGATTCAATTCCCAGCGTTTACCTCTGACTGATGGGATCGTTGAGGCCCGACGAAGCGCCACAAGATGGAGCCAAGAGCA